>NW_024627297.1:0-1975 GCF_008729295.1 Plectropomus leopardus | reverse complement strand
ACTAGAAACACACATTTTTAGATTTTACAAATATCATAAGACTACAGAAACTTCCTAAAAATCCTGGACCGAGACATTTCTGAGGACACTGAGACATTTTTCTTTGTCACTGAGACTCTGAGTCACTGAAATTCACTTCTGTGGGTGCGAGCTGCGAGAGCGTCTCCTGAGGGACTCGGACTCGGACACGTTGTCCTGGTGCATGCTGTCGTTCTTACACAGTAGCTTAATAAAGACTGTGATTTCATGTTTTATGTTCAGACGTCGTGCGGTGATGACTAATTTTCCCGCTCTGCCCTCAGAGGTCACATCCTGCCGCCACAGTGTCACACAGCGAGCGGCTCCTCGGTAAACGCCTCCACATGCGGTGTGGACGGCGGTTCTGGGAACACGGCTGAGTCACATACCAGAGGAGACGCCGCAGAGCAGCGTAACCCTCAATCTGCTAATGTGTCTCCGTCCACATCAAACAGACGGAGAGCAGCACTGACAGACCGCAGAGGCCACATCCTGCAGCCTGCAGCCGCAGACGCTGACCCGCCCCCCGCTCTGACATCACTTCCTCTGCAGGTGCTGCCATTTGCCTTCAGCTGTGAGCTTCACCTGCGCTCTGCTGCTGCTTTATTGGACCGTTAGTTTCTGATTTCCTGCACCGAGCCTTTCATCAGCGCTGCTCTCTGCAGACCTGCTGCTCTCTGCAGACCTGCAGACCCGCTGCTCTCTGCAGACCCGCTGCTCTCTGCAGACCCGCTGCTCTCTGCAGACCCGCTGCTCTCTGCAGACCTGCAGACCCGCTGCTCTCTGCAGACCTGCAGACCCGCTGCTCTCTGCAGACCCGCTGCTCTCTGCAGGGGCCTTTAATCTAAAATCGTAATAAAAAAAAAATCGTAAAAAAAATTGTAGAAATGTCCTAAAATTCTACAAAACGTCCTGAAATCCTTAAAATGTCCCAAAATCCTAGAAAGGTGACTCTTTTGCAGAAGTGTCCGTGACTTCGACGTTTTCTTGTTTTTAAGCTCCGCTGCTGTTTGAGATATTCAGAATTTTTTTTTCGTGTCTTTGGTTTGAGTCGTTTCGGGTCGATGAAAAGACGCTGAATGAACCGAGAAATCAGCGACTCGACCGCCGTGCGAGCACGCTGGTTTGAGCGGTCACGGTGTTAGTTTGACCTGCAGGCTTCCTGAATGTGAGGAGAAAAACCACAGCTGAACCACACACACACACACACACACACACACACACACACACACACACAGATGGAGGCTGCCAGGCGACATAAACACTCGTCTCTAAAGACGTCGTACCGCTGGAGGTTTGACCTCTGAGGTCGACACGGTTCGAAAGTTCAACCTCAAACACATACAACAACATCCTGAACCCACACACACACACACACACGCACACACACATACACACACGCACACACACGCACACACACACACTCACAAACACTCACACACACACACACACACAAACACTCACACACACACACACACAGTTGTGTGTCAGTTTTATGAAAGTTTTCCACAGGTTTATGAATTTCTCTTTATGTGGCGGCTGTCCAGCGCAGAGAGACGCCGCCCGTAAATAAATCTGATCTGCAGCTCACGCGTTCGGCTCCAACAGGAAAAATTCACACACAGTTTGAAATGTCAGCTTTCATTCCCTGCAGATTTCGGTAAGACGACCTGCGCCGTTTTGCCAGAACACTTTGTGTTGGCGACCTCGCTCGCTCTTTAAACGAACGAGAGAGCTGGATTTTTCCGTGCAGGACCGAAGTCCGTCTGAACGCAGCTTTACCTGTCAGCTCGGAGCCAGCAGCACATCTGTTTCACTTCCCAAACTGACTTTTGTTCATGCACAGAGACTCAGCGTCTCAGGATGAGTGTGAGAAGTTCTTCATGATGGAATATTTAATGCACAATTTTTCATCTTCACCATTTTATCACATTAAAAAGCAGTGACATGAAAATGA
>NW_024627296.1:0-1148 GCF_008729295.1 Plectropomus leopardus | reverse complement strand
TCAGGCTGTAGATGAGCCATTTTATGGAACATTATATCTCTTTAGTCATCATAGTTAGCACAGTATAAAAGGAAATGGGACTCACATTCCACTTTACCCAAATTATAAAGCTGACAGAACAACAGATCAAGAGATAATGACCGCAGAATCTGAAAATCCTGGCCTGTGAATTTTGAAACCAACAAACTATGAAGACAATGAATTTATTATTAATTCAACGGTAGTATTGCTGATAAGGCTTACCTGAGCCTGGTAGGATATCATTGTCATTGAGGTGCACCTTGTACGCATTTTTACTCTCCAGGTGAGGTTTGAGAATAAAGTTGACAAACTTCCTGTCATGATCATTGTTCACATACGAGATGTAGACGTCACATAATTTGCCATCTGAAGACAGAGAGACACAAACACACCAGTGTTCTTAATGATACAATGTTATAAATGATTATGAAAACCTTATATGTGCTCAACAGAGGCCTCACCACTGAGTTCATAGTCTCCGTAGGAGTTCTTGTGCCAGAGTTTCATGTTGAGGCGACACTTGAAGTACACAACAACAGCTACAGCCAGGAGGAGGAGGACGGTGATGGCTGCCATAACAGTCAATAGGTAGATCGTGCCAGAGCTGTTATAACAGCTAACAACATATGTGTAAATAGCTGGATAAAGAAATAGATAGATGGAAAGATAAATGTATTTTATTTAAATATTAAAAATATTAAAAATATTTTAAAATTTTAAATACTATTTATCCTGAGGGAAATTCCAGCAGTCAGCTGCTAACATTCAAACAGACAATAAAAATACAATAAAAGCATATTAAAAACATTAAAAAGTATAATAAAAACATATACATAATAAGTACAGTTCCAGTTAGAAAAGTGCAGTGCAAAGTGGAGAGGGACACAGCCAACACCCCCATCAGTCATGTGGTTTGCTGCACACAATGTGTTTTTACTAAGACTGTGGATATGTATGCAGACATGCTCTTTGCATTTAGTTTAAAAAAAGAAAATGAGAAAAGTAATGTGTCTGGATCATTTTGCATCCTAGCACTTTTTGTATTTGGCTCAGTTAAGACTCTCTGCTTTGTTCCCCTGCCCTCTGAGTCATGCTCTTGGCATTTCATCTGTGAACTGTGACAAAAT
>NW_024627295.1:0-1710 GCF_008729295.1 Plectropomus leopardus | reverse complement strand
ACCTTTTTCTAATTTTTGCAGTATTTTTGAAAACAATCAAGCCAATTTGCTTACATTTCAAAGGTTTGAAGGCTTGTGAAGATATATATTTTTAAATTTTGATCATTTTTACAACATAATGTTTGCATTTACATCCTTGTTTAGAACTCAACAAAATGTTAGAATTTCTATCTTACTTCAGTGTGACTGGTCATGCCATTTGAAGGAAAAAATAGTAAGTGGATCTAATTAAACACCCATTTCCAAGGTTAAGAATAACCTTTCACGCTTGACATTTGAATCCTTTTGAACTGAAAAACAATTCAGGTACCTCTTGTGTTTCTCTCTGTGTTAATTAAGCCAACAACCTTCACTTATAATATTCATGTCATGATTTCTCACGATAAAAAAATATACAAGTTAAGCATTTTTTGGATTTTTTTTAACTGCATCATGTTCCATTGATCTGAGGAGTTTGTGTGTGTGTGTGTGTGTGTGTGTGTGCGTGTGTGAGAGAGTGTTTGTATTCATGTAGCATACATTTCCTATGGCACCCAGGGTCACCATCAATACATCATTATTCCTCCAAGGGGAGGATGCTGAGGTTTAGAGGTCAGAGGCCACAGTGGGTGTTGTGGTTTAGTGCTGTCTGTTGTTGCATAATTATGTTGACCACACACACACACACACACACACACACGGTTTGGTGGCTGACAGGATCCCTTCATAAGGCTTTGATTTCCCTTCCTTGTCCCCATCTGAACCATCCTTAAAAGCCTTAGAGTAAATCCCAAACCTTTCTGGCGGCGAGCCCTTCGATCGGCTCACTATTGTGCAGCGACAAGCGTGGTTGATGGTTGACCTCTGTGTGTGCTGCATCCACTGCTTTACAATGCTGTTGGGATGGTGCTGAGCAAGCTTGTGCCCTCTACTAAAAGGCAGTCGGTGTACTAAAGCTTTTGCACAAGACTAGACAGAGCAGATAAATGCTGCACACACAGAGGTCAAATCTTACAGTGTACTCCTTGAGGAGGAAAAAATTGTCTTATAAGGAAAGGCCATTATGCTGTAAAAAAAAAAAAGAAAAGAAAAAAAGACTTATGCAACAGTTCAGTCTTGGCTTTTGGATATACAGCGAGCTCTATACCTTTATGGGCTTTTGTACTCGTGAAGCATTATTCTCAATTTTGTTTTATTCAGTTCTACAGAAAATAATCTTATTGAGTAAGTTCTCTTCACTCCTTATGACTGCTAAGGGAATGTAATTTATTTATCACAATAGGGGGGTGTGACTTTTTTTTTTTAATTTTAAATATAATTTCCTGGAGCCCCCCTGAGTGACTGAGAGAAATACATGACCCTCCCTTTAACATAATTAACCACATTTCACTGTTTCTGTCTGATAAATGACTTTGGAGATTTTTATAGAAAATTTTTTGAAATCTGGATCAGCATCAGATTTCTTTCACAAACTATTTGACCTTTTGAAACCTGAGCAATTTGGTTTGACTTCTGTTGAAAACACTGGGAAAAAGGCAGTGACCATTTTAGCAAGAAATGTCCCACAAATTGCAAAGAATTAGTAAACGGTGATGAGAAAATCACCTTAAAATTAGTTTTTAAAAAGAGCGAAGGATTATTAGAAAATTATCCAAAATAGGGAAAAATATCCAGGAATCTTTATTTCAATTATAATGATTTTATATGTAACATTATTTTACATTAAAAAAA
>NW_024627294.1:0-2173 GCF_008729295.1 Plectropomus leopardus | reverse complement strand
AATTAGAAAAAAGTATTTATTTTTGAATTAATTCTTACGTCAATCCAGTGATAAAAATAATAATCTTTCGAATTATCAATACATTAGTCAGATTAATCAACAAATAAAAAAAATATCGTTAGCTGCATTCCTAACTGAAAGAATCAAATTTATGTTGATTTTAACTAAAAAAATGAATAAAACTTTGGCAAAAATAATTTTTCCACAACAAAAATAAAAGAAAAACAGAATATAAAACTAAAACATAACACAAAAAAACTCCGGCCAAATACAATGCAAATTTAAACAAGCATATTTAGGCATGTAAACAGTTTCTGCTAAACTTGCAATAGAAGAAAACACATGAAACTATGTTAACTGCATATAGATGGCAAAGACGCTACAAAGACGGGAATAGCTGCAGACCGAATAAAAATATAAAGCAACACAAAAAGAGGTATGCAGTATGATTATTTATGCTAGCATTGTGTCAATAATTACAATGCTAGTATTATGACAACCTGATAAACACACACGCACGCACACACGCACGCGTGCACACACACACGTGCACACACACACACACAGTGTAAGTTGAAACAGAAACACTGAGTGATTTGTTGAGGCACGATCCATGGAGACACACACGGACTATTTCAATGAAATACAAACCACACACACGCACGCACGCACGCACGCACGCACACACACACACACTGGCTCATTGTTCACACACACATATCAACACATAGAGACACACACACACGAGCATATACAGGTTTGTGATGATGATGTGTTTGGACAGAGCTCAGACTGCAGAAGCTGCTAGAAACAGTCTGATGACAGCACACTGGTTACTGTGGGAAAGAGCCGCAGACACATGGAGCTACATGGAGAAATGGCCAGTTAGAGATTGTGCAATTTACTATTACAATAACTTTATTATTCTCTGTAATTGAGTTACACTTTGCTCGTTCATTCTGCAACACGAGCTGTATTCAGATCTAATAGAGATCCAAACATCAGCTCGAACTGAACTCCCTAACAAAGACACTCCAGATAAAATGTTATGGATGTGACACTAAGGTCTTGATAAGGTGACATATTTATGAGGGATTATTTCCTGGAGGAGACTTCCTCTCTCCAGATTTTTCTTCTTATTTTTTGTGGCTGTCAGCTGACTGACAGGAAGCAGCTCAATAAGATGCAGCACTGATGTAGAAATGATCAACACAAACATAACAAAGTGAGACGAAACAGAAAGTTTGCTGCATGTTTGCCGTGATGGATTTCATTCTTAAAGTGAAGAGAGGAAGCAGTGGGCGATCAGAGTCTGCAAAATCATGCTTAAAATATTATAATTTCAAGCAAATTCCAGGTATAACGTGACATATGAGGGCTTTGTGATAATAAATCAAATAATCAATTATTACTTGAAGGCACAGAAAGCTGCGTAGGCAATAAAAACAATAAAGTTCACAAACAATGGGACAACAAACAATAAAAAATTACATAAAGGTTTCTGACTCACCCAACTGTTAAGCAGCCTGGATGAGTGGGAGGTATGTAATCCTTAGTTTAATTATATGGTTGAACTTCACAGTTGTTTCAAACTATGTCAGAGTATAAGGAAATACTGGAAATAAATGAAAAGTCTTATTAGGATAATTAAGTTGTATTTTTTTATACTTGGAGAATAAAATGTCATGGTTTGATTGCATTAAAGCTTAAAACCATGATAATAACAACATTACATAACTTTTGTTACAACTTGAAATAAATATTCTAATTTTTTTCTCAAATGCGACCATATTCTCATAACACTACAACTTAACTGGCATTATAATACCACTTTGTTTCCATAACACACCTTTATTCTCAAATAACAGTGCCTGTATTCTGAAAATACTTTGACTCTATTCTTAAAATACTACAACAAATATTACTATTCTCCGAATACCGCCACTTTATTCTCAAAATATCCCAACTTTATTCTGAAAATATTATTTATTTTCACAACAAACAAATCTGCAACTTAATTCTCAAAATACTGTCTAAGGATTATTCTCAGACTACTAAATGTTATTCACAAATTATTATGACTCTATTTTCAGAATATTAAGCCAAAATGATTTACACTGACATGAAAGATATTTGTTTATCGTCAGAGTATTGCCATATTGTCTTTGAGTTA
>NW_024627293.1:0-1745 GCF_008729295.1 Plectropomus leopardus | reverse complement strand
ACTCATGATCTGTGGCCATTAATAAGCCAAACTCAATCAACTTTCAATCATCTTATATTTAATTTCTAGTAGCTGTTTGATCTTTAATTTGTCTTCCAAAATCCTGCATGAATGTTGTTATTATATGTTTCTTTTGATGGGTTTTAATTTAGCGACACAGCACGGACAGGGTTAATGTCTTGTATTGTTCTTGTTTATATGAATATTTCTCTCTAAAAAACGTCTCTGTCTGGTGGTTTTAGAAGAAAGAGGAAGTGTGACAGCCAGTATGTGAAGAGACCTCCAAACGCCTTCATGCTCTACCTAAAGGAGCAGAGAGCGAGTGTTGAGGCTGAGATGGACGCTGGAGGGAAAGGGAGTGCGTCCGTGAACACAGTCCTGGGACAGAGAGTAAGTTTGTGCTGTATGTTTGAGACACTCAGGGTTACAAACCTGATCAAAGTTTGGTGAAAAATAACTCCAACTTTGCATCTTTAGTGTGATTGTGCTTTTCATTTGCTGTCTGTTGATATGGTTCTGGCCTGTAGTTGTGTGTGTGTGTGTGTGTGTGTGTGTGTGTGTGTGTGTGTGTGCATGCGTGCTTACTCACAGTGTGTTGTCGTTTGTCCACAGTGGCATTCATTGACGAGGGAGCAGCAGGCCAAATATTTCGACCAGGCCAATAAAGAACGACTGCTCCATGCCCAGCTGTACCCAGAATGGTCCCCCAAAGATAACTATGTAAGTACACACTGCTCACACACAATTTAGACATGTTTCTATCACACTCATGAATTGAAACAAGATATCAGACGGAAAGTCTAATGTGTTGTTATATGTTTTTGTGTAGGGCCGAAAGAGAAAAATGCAGAAGAGCAAAGCCTCCACCTGGACAGAAGGTAAGACATCATTTAATGTGAAAGGTGATGAAGACAAGATCACTTACAGACAGTCCTGGAGATGAAAACTCCTCTTTGCCACGATGAAGACAAGATGACATCTGACCACACTGCATTATGAACAAAAAACAAGAAATCCATATGCAAAGTTACTTTTAATGAAATTTAAACATTTGTCATTTGTGACACAGAAGTTGCAACCCTTTACAAAAAAGTCATTTTTATCTAATATTACTATTAAAATGTTGTTTAATGCAGGTTTTAAGAAGAAGCAACTTGTTTTTTCAAAGTGTCTTGATCTTTTTTTTGTTCATTTGTGCTTGTTTTCAGCATCTGCATCCAGACCTGACGAGGAGACTCAACAGGCCAAGAGGCTGTGTGTGACACCTGCACAGACATCACTGACAGAGCCTTCGTCTTCACAAGCAGCTGCGACGGAGCCTCCTCACCTGCAGACAGTCCTGGTGCAGCTGCCGAACACACAGACTGCAGTGCCTGTGTGTGACCTCTGCCAGCTGCCACAGATGTATGACGTCAGCTTCCCCTCAAGGCTGGATTCTCCTCAAACGCCATCCACGTCTCTTGCCTCCGCTGCTGCACCGACTCAAACACAGTGTCCACCCACAGAGAGGACGTCAGACCCGACGACAGAGCCTGTTTCCTTCACTGCACAGCCTCAGACGCCCTCCTCTCCACACAGAAGCATCTGGACTGTTGATTTAAATGAATTTCATGCCTAAAACATGAACATTAAATAAAAGAAAAAGTCAAGCAAACAGTATTTTGACTAAATCCATATTATGCCAAGTAGGTTTTAACCATAGGCTCTTTATATACAGTTGATGGTTTTCACATACAAGGAATTTG
>NW_024627292.1:0-4710 GCF_008729295.1 Plectropomus leopardus | reverse complement strand
AGTCTATATTATATTTAATAATATTTTAGAGACACATTTCTTACTATGTCTTTTAGTATCTGTAACATTAACCTTTCTAGTAGATTTTGTGGTTTGGAAGTGATTCAGTCAGGATTCCTACAGCTTGAGGTAGGTTAGATTTATGACTTTTTAATGCCACTCCAAATGAAATTTAAAACCAATTTTTCAAGAACACAAATAGAAAAAAAGATTTCTCACTGTGCATGTGGGATTCCAGTGTGTTGATTCCCATTTTGTGGAGAAAAAACTTTACAGGCCTGGAAATTAACTTTTTGTCCATTTGCCACTGTGTTGGGTGGATTCCAAAAATCTACCAGCTACTCCATAGATTAGACCGATAGATTACCATTGTTTTTTTGTTGTTGTTGTTGTTTTTTTGCCTGGTGAATTCGGCAAATCTGGCAACCACTTGCATATTTTACCTGCATTTGGCTGGTGCTAATTTACAACCAAAAACAAAACAGAACAAACAAAAAACAAAACAAAAATTAAAAATAAATAAATAACTTATAAAACAAATATGTGTAATTAAATATATATAAAATCATGCTTCTAATATTTCAGCAATTTTAAGATTTCTGAAAAACTGACTAAATAACATTTTAATTCCAATTAAAGTCTTTTTATATTAATGAAGGCAATGCCTTTTATGAGACAGAGGGTTTTTGGATTAAATGAAAAGTTCGAAATCAGACATTTGTTTTTACATGAGTGAGTCTCATTTGACTATTATGATAATTACAGATAGATCATGGGTAATCAACAGAGGGTCCGTGACCCCAAAGGGGGTCCTAATAGTTACTACACAGGGGGCGCCAAATTATCGTTTCACAATTTTGGATTTTCTTTTAAAAAAAATATTAAAATATGTCTGAAACCAGACATTAATTATAAGAAAAGATATACTGGCCTATTTGTTAAAATAAATAAATGGACACATACATTTACAGTGTGCTAACTGTTACCCATGAGTCCTTGTCAACTGAATGATGTAAAAGTACACAAATCTCTCTGTGATTATTATTTTAACAGTCTAGTATTGCTGCATAATATAAAGGTTCCCCACAGTGTTAATGTAGGCCCAGTATACATGTGGTCGGGGGTCCCTGCTCCGTCTCTCTCAGTTAAGGGTCCTTGGCCTGAAAACTTTTTAAGACTCCCACTTTATATCCTCTGTGAGGAAGAGGAGGCGTACCTGTCTCTCTGTGAGGTCCAGGTTGACGGCGATCTCGTAGCGGCGGAGCCTGGTCAGGTAGTTGTGGTGGGTGAACTCGGCCTCCAGCTCTCTCAGCTGCTCCTTGGTGAAAGCTGTACGCTCTTTCCGGGCCTTGCAGCTGGAGTCCACCTTAAAACTGGACTCCTGGATATCTGCAGAAAAAAGGAAATGCATTTCATTAAGACTGATATTGTGTATTTGCCCGCTTATGTATGCTGACAAATAAATATATTCTTAGGATAATATCAAAGGGCATACTCTCTTAACCCTTTGAAACAATTTATATCCTTGCACCCTGAGTAAAGTGGTGCTTTTTTTTCCCAAAAACATGACAATGACAGGCAATGAGCAATTTTATAAGAAATATTCCACAAATTGCAAGAAATTAAAAGATTAAGATCATTTAAAAATAAATAAATAAAAAGCTAGGGAAAAATTGATATAATAAGTATAATTAGATTTAAATTTATGTTACAAAGTTATAATTTTTTGCACTTTTTTCCAGAAGATTTCCAGGTTTGGGATTTGGAATTCCATTTTGTTTTTTTTTCTTTCTTTTTTTTTTTTTTTTTTTACAAATTTTATTGCCCTTGTCTTCGTCCCATGTTTTTGGAAGAAATCAGTGTAATTTGCTTATAATTCAAAGGGTTAAAGGTAGGAATGACATTCTTTTCTCTTCTTCCTGTGCAAACGAGCCTGTTTGTTTGTGATCCCACCACCTGACCGACACATCCCTCTACTTCCATTTTACTCACAGCTGATCTGATTTGAATTAGCCCTGCAGTTATTTCGCCACCAGCCTCCAGATGACTATTAAACAGACCTTAAGGACCTCTCCAACCAACAAACCACAACTGCAAAGACTCTTAAGTGAGAGGCCCCTCATATAGTAAACACCAAACGCAGCACTTTAAAAAGAGACCACCCTGACCTGAGCTTATGAGCCCTGTTCACCTGCAGCATTTCTGCAGCCAGTATGCATGCACATTTCTGTGAGAGTGCACATATTTCTGCACACCTCCTGCCTTTGTTTGTTTGTTTGCACATTCACGCATTGGCATGACACTCTGTGTGAGAGAGCAGCAGCGCGGGGCAGGGCCCTCCAGACCAGCCACAGAGGGACCGAGTTAGGAGAGGAATGCAGCGGAACATCGTTAAAGCCTCTAACAAAAGAACAAAGGTGCGGATGTGTCCAGGTCTGCTGCGTGTGTGTGTGTGTGTGTGTGTGTGTGTCCCTCCGGAGAACTCGTGGGGGGAGATTCACATTAACTCATCTCAACATGACAGCAAATACATCAGGAAAAAAGCCTCAGATATCTCTATGAATGTGGCGGTCAGTTGTGAGGGGGTGAATGGTAACTGATTATCCAAACTTCTGGATGAGAGTTTTTAGATGCATACCTTAAATATTTATTATTTATTTATCTATATATCTTACTTTGACTATTAATTACTATGAATTTAATCTACTGACACTGCACAGCACTTTACTTCACAATACGTTTATTTACAGTCAGTGGTGGAAAAAGTATTCAGTCTTTCTTTAAGTAAAAGTACCAATATCACCCTGTAAAAAATACACTGTTACAAGTAGAAGTCCTACTTTGAAGATGGTACTTAAGTTAAAGTTAATCTGTGCTTAAAGATGAAATGCAGAAAAATCTTTTAAAAAGCTCAAAATTATGAAAAAAAAACAACAACAAAAAACTCACAAATATTGTAAGAGAAAAAAAACTCAAAATAAAAAAAAAAAGGAAATAGTCAAATCAGTTGGGAATTAATTTTCTGTGAATTACCTAATTGATTATTTAAATAAATGTACTTGTATGAACGATTTGGAAATTTAATTTACAACAAAACATCATACTTTATGTACTCTTCTTGTGCTTTCTTTCCAAAAATATCTTAATCTGTAAAGTAACTAAAGCTGTCAGATGGATGTAGTGAAGTAAAAAGTACAATATTTAATCCTTAAATGTAAACACTGGTATATAAGAAATTACTCAAGTACAGTACAAGTTCCTCTAATTTGTACTTAAGTACAGTACTTGAGTAAATGTACTTAGTTACATTCCACCGTTGTTTATGGTGCTGTTTTTCTGAAACTGTTTCAGTTTCTAGTTCAGTATGGCAGGAATATCTTTGTTTTTGGGGAATTTCTGTATTTATTTCTGATGTTGCCTTTTATGTATTTTCTGTGTTTTTATGCCTGCTGCACATCAAATTTCCTTTGGGATTATAAAGTTGAAGTTGAGTTGATTTTTAGTGAGATTTATAGATTTCCCTTTCGAGGAAATGGCTGAATTTTAAACCTCATTTAGCAGAATAAATATAAATGAAAGCGGGTTGATTTAACTTTTAGCAGAACTTCTCTTGTGTATTAAAGAGGGAGAGAGTTTTGGGTAATAATTGCGCATTGGTAGCGACTCTAGCAGCTGATGTAATCCTGAGAAAATGGTCCTAATTTGTCAAAGTGAGAAGTTTTGCTCGGTGCTTGCCAGAGCAGCGGTCCAGAAATGGACTGCTGTACCCGGGCCAGATGAGACTGGGCAGACCAGGACATGTGAGTGCTGGATGCCAAAAAACTCTCTTATTGTTGTTGATCATTAATGACGCGCCGCCCCGAGTGTGCCGACGCAGCCTGGGCCGCGTCAGGTCTGGTTTTGGAGCTGTGTCAAGCAGGTTTGGTAAGACTGAACACCTGGCAGGGTGAAGGGGGGCACACACTGGCTCCCACTGAACAGGCCCCCAATAAATATCCTGCACAGCCAGAGACCGTAAACTTGCAGGGGAAAGGCTTCTGCACCCAGCAGGGGCCCGAAGACAAACAGCATTTGGTGCCTTTTTGGGTGGATGGTGCACAAGCAGTTTGTCTTCATCAGGACTGAATTAAAGCTGCTGTAAATTTAGGGATTGTTTTAAATAAAAGAACCCCAGGTGAAAACTACAGGTGTGATTAATCGTGTAATTTGTGGGTGTAAAAGTAAAGCCAGGATTTCACAGTGAGTTAGTGTGCTTTTCAGTTTAGACCTCTTTATTTATCATTTGTAAGCAGTAATTATATGTGTAAAAAAGAAACGAGTTTTAACCACTGCCGCAGATTCTGGGGGGGGGGATTACAGGAGACAAGTGCCCCCTTACTATTTAAAACATGTGCTTTTGTCTCCCCTAATATTAACATGAAGGTTTTGTCAAATTAAAGGCACAAATCGATGGACAGAAATTCACTAAAATTCAGGAAATTACATGTTTGATGCTCAAAATTTTCCTCCCAACTCCTCATTTTGTAGGTGTTCCCCCTTACGTTGAAACCAAACCTACACCTCTGGCTTTAACACCTTACGTTGGATTTGTGTGCAGATATATGAACATTTATTGCAACTGAAAACTCATCATTTGATGTGAGTCTTTCCTGGTACTTTGTAATGTGTTTATTATGCATCTTTTCTTTATTCTTTGGTGCTGTTGTTGAT
>NW_024627291.1:0-2423 GCF_008729295.1 Plectropomus leopardus | reverse complement strand
GGGCAGTTAGATTACGTCGTTTAGAGGTTCTGAATGTTGGTTTCCATTATTTTTGGATTACCTGCCCAACTCTAGTGCCTGTGTTTAACAGGAGGTCGATATGGTCTTATTGATCAGGTCTGATCTGTTATTGATGTCATGTGATCTGTTACTGATCAGGTCCAATCTGTTATTGATGTCATGTGATCTGTGATTGATCAGGTCTGATCTATTATTGATGTAATGTGATCTGTGATTGATCAGGTCTGATCTATTATTGATGTAATGTGATCTGTGATTGATCTGTTATTGATTGATCAGTCTTACTCCTCAGTGATTTCCTCCGGCAGGACGTCTCCTCGGAAGTGATCTTTGAACAGTTCAGCCAGACAGGAGGCTAGAGCGGACATCTGCTCCGTGTCAAAGTCCTCCTGAGACACAGCAGAGGACAGTGAGACACAACAGAGCACAACAGAGCACAATAAATCACAATAAATTACATTCGACCTCCATCTACTCACCTCCAGAATCAGATCCACAATTTCCTGCATCACTTCACACTGAGTCTCTGTGTCACTGAGGAGGAAACATTATTAATATCAGCTGATAAATGTTTTCAAAGGACCTTTTTCTCCTTAAAAAAACGACCTTTTCTCATTATTTAAGAAAAAAGGGAGGGGGGGACACGTGTGTCCTATTACAGTGATGAAAGGGTTAAATTACTAAGCGCTCTCTGATATTGTGGGAAATGTTTGTTTCTTTATAAAAAATGTTGGTAATTGGAAACATTTTGGTGAATTGTTTTTACTAAAAACATTTTTGGCAATTGTTCAATTAAAAAAAACTTTACCAAAAAAATATTTTCTCAGTTCAGTCCTTGAAGCACCATGTCTTATCATACAGGTTTGTGAAACAACATTCCAGGACTTTTCCAAAACTCTCAGGGTATATTTAGTTTTCAAAACTTTTCCAAGCCTGAAAATTTCAAATTCCACAACTTTACCAGGTTTTCCATGACTTTTCCAGGTTTTCCATGACCGTGCGATCCCTGGGTATTGATAAATGTGCTCTGAGGACCTGAAGGAGGACTGCAGGTCTCACCTTGTCTTCTGCAGCTGCTGGACTTTCTCCTTCATGGTGTCGTCTAATTGGTCGAGCCAGGGTGTGATGTCAGCGGGCTCCTCCACCACGGCCTCTTTGATTGGATGGAACCTGAACTCCCTCTTCTTTCCTGCACAGTGATTGGTCGACAGCAGGGTGAGGTCATCAGTCACCATTTGAAGCTGTCCTACATACTGGTTTTACTGGTTTATTGTCCATTTACCATGACATCATTTCTGATCTTTAAACCAGATAAACTGGTTTCATCCTGATAAATATTAACTTTAACTGGAGTTTAATCCAGTTCAAACTGGTCTGTCCTGGTCTCACCTTTGTTGTTGACCTCCTCCTCATCATCGCTGAAGGCCGCCTCTGTGTTGTCATAGCAACCGTCCTCCTTGTCCAACACGTGGTTGTCCAACTCCAAAGAAACAGCCTCCTCCATTTTGACTGCAGGACACACACACACACACACACACACACACACAGACAGACACACACAAACATACACAGACAGACAGACACAGACAGACACACACACACACACACACACAGACACACACACACACAGAGACACACATACACACAGACAGACACACACACACTCACACACACAGACACACACAGACACACACAGACAGACACACACACCTCGTTTGTTGGGCAGCAAAAATTTCACTAAAATAAGAATTAAACAAAATGAGGAAAATCAAAGAGCTGTGTGTGTGTGTCTGTGTTTGTGTGTGTGTGTGTCTGTGTTTGTGTGTGTGTGTCTGTGTTTGTGTGTCTGTGTCTGTTTGTGTGTCTGTCTGTGTGTGTCTATGTGTGTGTGTGTCTGTTTGTGTGTGTGTTTGTGTGTGTCTGTGTGTCTGTCTGTGTGTGTGTATGTGTGTGTGTCTGTGTTTGTGTGTGTGTGTGTGTCTGTGTCTCTGTGTGTGTGTGTGTCTGTGTGTGTGTGTATGTATGTGTGTGTGTGTCTGTGTTTGTGTGTGTGTGTGTCTGTGTCTCTGTGTGTGTGTGTCTGTGTGTGTGTGTGTGTGTGTGTGTGTGTGTATGTATGTGTGTGTGTGTGTGTGTGTGTGTTTGTGTGTGTTACCTTCAGTCGGGGGGGAGGGCGAGCTGCAGAATTCGGGGAATCTCTCTCGGAGCATCGATCGAAGCTCTCTGTCCAGTTTTGGATTATCAAACAGCGGAGCGAGGTGACTGACAGACAGACAGAGAGGGTGATCAGTGATCAATAATCAATAAGAGGAGCACTGACAGACTGAGCACTCTGTGTGTGTGTGTGTGTGTGTGTGTGTGTGTGTGTGTGTGTGTGTGTGTGTGTGTGTGTGTGCACTTCT
>NW_024627290.1:0-4467 GCF_008729295.1 Plectropomus leopardus | reverse complement strand
TGTGTGTGTGTGTGTGTGTGTGTGTGTGTGTGTGTGTGTGTGTGTGTTTGGCTCAGACCAGCCGATCCCATCTTCATTTCTTCTTTTTGGCAAAGCCGAGCTGCCAGTCACCACCTTCCCTTTGAAACAGAACCAGAGACTTTTTAATTTGCCTGAAATACGGACGTCTCGGGGCTGCTAAACAGGATGTAGCACATGGGACGGATGTGGACTTTTAGTTTGGGATAGAAAAAGAGTCAGAGCTTAAAAGATGACAGAAGGACGGGGGTTGATAAATAAGACAGGAGAGGAAATCCGGGCTCCCGTAGTCTGCTCATCACTTCACACCGAGATACGTCTGCTTCACACAGGGACGATTTCACACACACACACACACACACATCCACACACACACCGGTCAGCAGTAATGAAACTATAATTCTTCGTTTGTTCCTGCTCAAGGAGTCTCCTTCATCATTTTACTTCCGCAGAGAGACACAAGATTAGACCAGTGCTTCATTCACATCTGAATTGAAGATTTATTTTTTTTAAGGAGAAATTAACCCACTAAAGTCCAGCTGAGGATATTTTAAATAATCTTGAAAAATATTAAAATTTTCCACAGAAATATCTTTGCAGCATCAATAAACAAGTATGTGTGTGATTTTTACACTAAACAGTTACCTTAAATTTATGGACAGAATAAAAGAAAAAAGAAAGAAAAGTGCTCTTTGTTTAAAAATGCCAATACAACTATATATATGTATATATATATTTGTGTGTTTGTGTCTGATTTGCTATGTTGCTAAAAGATCTAAATCTAAAACTATGTTTTGTTTTGTTTTGTTTTGTTTTGTTTTGTTTTGTTTTTTGAAATTGATGTGTCATGTTCTGCTCCACAAATGGACCACAGGTTAGTAAACAGTAGAAATCAGCGCTGAGCCATGTAAATATGTTGCAGTGGATACTTCTGTATTATCTCTCACTTGTTTCGTCTCTCTCTCAAACTGTGTGCAGAATAACTTTGAATCATGTTCAAGTGCTGCTTGTTCTGAGATGGACGGTATTTTGTCGCGGTGCATTATAGCATTGCGCTGGAAAAGTGTGAAAATTAGCGTGTCCAATTTTGCTATGTGTCAAACTCTTCAACTGCTTGATGTCTTATTTTGAAATATTGTCCTTTACATTCTTTTTTTCATCACACTAATGACTTCCTCAATCTGATTTTCTCTGTCAGGCTCCACACGAAAGGTCAAATCCCTCCGTGACCCTACTGCCAAAATGTCCAAATCTGACCCCCAGAAACTTGCGACGATCACCATCACAGACTCTCCCGATGACATCGCGCTCAAGGTCCGCCGTGCCGTCACTGACTTCACCTCAGAGGTCACCTTTGACCCGGAGACGCGGCCCGGCGTGTCTAACCTGGTGACGATCCACGCTGCCATGGCGATGATCAGCGTGGAGGAGGCGGTGTCCCAGGCCCGAGGGATGGACACGGGTGCCTATAAGAACGTCGTCGCTGAGGCTGTGATTCAGAGGCTGACGCCCATCAGGGAGGAGATCGAGAGGCTGAGGTCGGACCCTGCTCACCTGGAGGGAGTGCTGGCTGAGGGGACTCGCAGGGCTCGAGAACTGGCTGCTCCGGTCCTCAGAGATGTCCGACAGAGAGTGGGGCTCTGCTGAGGGGACACATTTAGCCTGCAGGCCTTCCCCTCTGCTGCTGATATCAGATTTTATTCCAAAGACTGTTTACAGCTCCAGGAAATTAAAGGAATGTAACTCATGTGATCATGAAATGTGCTGAAAGCAACATGGACCAGACTCAGCTGCAGAGTAACAGACTACAGACTGACTGACAGAAAGACAGATGACCTTTTATTTAACCTTGTGCAGTTGTCTCGTTGATGTCGGTGAGGGGGCTGTGTCTTAGTAATGTTGGTCTGAACGCGGCCAACATCGTGACTTATTTATTTCATCTTTTGAGTTTTGGCTGTACGTGTTAAATACCAAACAAACTGTCTTTTTAATATTTTTTTCAATATTTTGTCTTGTCCTCAGTGCTAACAGTTCCCAGCCAAAATAATGAAAAGGGTGCTTATTCAAAAAGGTAGCATTTAAGCAGCATTTGATCTCAGTGTTCAAATGCAAGTTCACAGGATGTCTTACCTGTTCACACTGGCAGCTCAGTGTTTGCAAATTTTAATTCGAATGAGATTGGATTCATGAAATCCGCACCAACAAAGACAAACAGGTAGTAACAAAAAATTTAAACAGATATGTGGAAATAATGCTGGCCTCGCACCAATCAATGAGAGTTTTACCTCAGCTGGTGGACACTCCTGTGATCTCAAACTTTGGTGTGAGGTGGTCATAAAACTCAGTCCGAGCTGTCTTAAATCAGTCTTTTTCTCATCGTGATGTTTTGATTTCCCACACATTCGTTTATATCTGTCAGACCATCACAAACAAAACATCTACCGCCACAAATTGATTTAAGTTTTTTAGAGCTATACTGTTCATTAGCAGCGCTAATATACACCGTTTGATTATGCATTGCACAACACTCTCAAAGCGCAGAGCATACTCTGGGCACAGGCGGAGCAGCAGGATGCTGATGCAGTGAAAGTGAAACTTAACCATTAATTGCGTTAGGTCTAAAAGTCTGCATTCATTCGCCGCTGTAGCTGCTCCTCTAATCCATCGATCTGATCTGATCAGGTCTGACTGGATCGACAGATCGATTATCCACCCTGCAAATCAAATGCCACAAACTGCTGCTGAGGAAAAAAAGAACTCAGAAGAGTTTCGCTGGCACTGTGTTCATTGACACAAAAAAAAGTCTGAATTTGGAAAGGGGCCCAACACGGTAAAAAAACACAGGACATTCGTTGACAAATTTTGAGGTACTTGTACATTTACTCAAGCACAGTACTTGAGTAAATGTAGTAACATTCCACCACTGTTCATGTCATGATGTTGAAAATCTGATCTTCAACACAAATAGAGGTGAGTTACTCCTGTTTGTTTTTGTACTGAAGTTCACTGTGGAGCATCATCTTTAGTGTTCGTTTCCCGTTTACTTGCACTTTTTTTTTCATGCATCACAAATTAGTTTACTGTTGCAAAATCAGTGCACGTCATTCACAGCACACTGGTGGCAGAAAACCATTCATACATGAAGGTCACATAAGTGACTGAATAACTGTCTCATCTGCTGATCTTCTGCTGCTGCAGGGAAACGGTCTCCGGCGCTTCAGGACACGTCATCATGCCTC
The DNA here is from genome assembly GCF_008729295.1 of Plectropomus leopardus. NCBI lineage: Eukaryota > Metazoa > Chordata > Actinopteri > Perciformes > Serranidae > Plectropomus > Plectropomus leopardus. Next base: position 1,210 of record NW_024627290.1, on the reverse strand, counting down.
ATGAGGAGTGGAAGAGTCAAAGACTTGAGTTCAGAGGTAAAGACTCAACTCAAGACTCTGAGCACTGACATTAAGGTGATGGAGGGATGTGTAAGTGTGTGTGTGTTGTGGGAATAGTCAGCAGGGAATCCACTTGTTAATGGTGCCTGCTCGTTTCACAGTTTTGTCTTTTGACAAAATAAATGAGAATACATGATTTTTTTATATATATTTTCAGTTAATCCTTTTTTCATTGATAATTTATTCATTAAGATTGATTTTGTTGATTTTTTGAGACACAGATGCATACTCTGTACACAAACTTATGTTCACATTTAATGAATCAACACACACACACACACACACACACACACACACACACACACACACTGTAATTTTAACACTTTGAGTCATGAAAAGTGTTATATATCCAAGTACTGTACTAAAGTACAATTTTTAGGCATTTACTTGAGTTTACCCTTTTCTGGTACATTTTACTTATACTTCACTACATCTTAGAGGCCAGTGTTATACATTTCACTTCACTGCAATAATTTAATAACTTCTGTGATATAATCAACAAATAATTATGAAATATTAGGATAAAACTATTGATCCCAGGGGCTAAATTCACAATCTATCAGCAATATATAAAGTATTAAAAATTACTTTGACCTTTATCAGCTGCAACATTAAAGTTCTGAACACAATAATGCATCAGTTGGTGCGGACACATCCCTCTTAATATTTAAAGCGTCCATTTGTCTCCACAAATAAAAACATGACAGCAGCAGGTTTATTTATGCTGAGCAAATTTAAAAAATTTAAACCATACGTTGATGCAGAAATGGCACAAATTGGTGCTTAGAAGTTCACCCACCATTTCATATGTATCCCTCTTCCCTGTTATTCCCATCTTTCTTACATTTGTCTCATCTGAACATCCCTTTCATTTTTCCTCTTTGTTGAGTGATTCTTTCTCCCTATAGTATGTTTTTTCTCCTTTCTTTTTAATCTTTAGCTCTTATACATCTATTCTTTCAACTTTGCACCTGCATTTCTTTAGTTTACTATATTTGCACATAAAAAAGACAGAATTAAAAAAGTTTTAACATTGTAACAGAAGCCAAATGCAGCTTCAGATGATACTACTGTTTAAATAACAATGATCATACATAAAGATTATAACTGATCAAAGTTTCAGGACAGGCAGTAACACCAAACTGATAAA
>NW_024627289.1:0-1251 GCF_008729295.1 Plectropomus leopardus | reverse complement strand
TTTTCTTGGTAATTTTGTGTTTCTCAACTTGCATGTGCGATTCCACTGCTTGGATTCCCATCATGATGAATTTAAGAAAAGGAATGCTTTTTTAGACTTTTTAAGGATCAACTGGAACCCTGGGATATTTCCTTGAGCTGGTCTAGCTTTCAAGTGAATGAAATGGGCAACCCGAAAACCTTCTACATAAAAAACTGTCACTTACCCGCAGAGCCCAGTGCCAGTCATGTGCTAAGCTACTGACTTGTGATCCCACGATGTATCCGAGACCGCTGACAGGAAGAAAAGACATCGAAAAATAGGTCAGGTGAAACACTTCCTGTTTGACATTGTTAAATGAAGAGATAAATCATATTCAAGTGCACATTCTAGCTCCTTAATTTTTTATTACTTTTACTCCTTTAGTGAGGAGCTACCACACTTAAAAAGAAACAAAACAATGTTAACAGGAATTTAATATTGAGGTAAATATTTTACATAATTTATCAAATGTTGACTTACAGTGGCTTTTAATGCAACAGACCTACACAAAATAGTCAAAATTTGTGAAAAAAATATATAAAATTAGATTATTTGGAGAGGTGGTTTTTTTTTTTTTTTTTTTTTTTTTACAAATTATATGACTTTTGAGAGTTATCCATAGCACCAGTTCTTATGACAAAAGGGGTGAAGACATACCACTTTAGGTTTTTAGATTTTTTGTTTTTAAATAAAATTTCACTTCATCAATTTTGTCCATTTTGTGTTGGTCCATTACAAAATATTCCAAATAAAAATCCTTTTAAATTAAAGTTCAAAGCACAAGAAAATAGTTACAAAAAACACTAAGGGAGGTGAAAACTTTTGCAAGGCACTGTATCAGCTGCAAACATGAGGAGCCTGGAGTGTGTCTCCACATTATAGATTGTGTAATAAAACTGGATTTAAATAATGCATAAATCTGACAGAGCCAAAGGATGTCGAGTGTTATTAAACCCACCTGCCGACAGGGATGGCAAAATAAAAAATGGAGAGCATATTAGTCCTTTTTCCCTTCACGTAGAGGTCAGCGATGATGGTGGGAGCGATGGTGGAGTAACTGGCCTCTCCGACTCCGACCAGGCCTCTTGTCAACAACAGGGCCCAGAAATGCTGCAGGACAACAAAGCAGAGAGAAGGATTTACATTTCAACAATCAAATTTAAACTAAAAACCGCTTCTCTTGAACCCAGCCCCTTGATAGTGGTCTTTGAGGTACACCCTTGCACAGGT
>NW_024627288.1:0-3830 GCF_008729295.1 Plectropomus leopardus | reverse complement strand
TAAACAGTTAAACACAAGACAAGATAATACACAGCAATAACCAAAAACTGGGAAAAAACACAGTAACAGTCAGACATGCAGGGACTAATGCAACAAGTCAGTGAGCTCAAATAGAAAACATATGAAATTACCAAAATAACAAAAGCAACAGAAGACATATAACCCACTCTTATGAACCCACTAGGAAACACACACGCAGGCTGTACCTCTTGCAGCTGTAGTCGTACTCGGCTGAAAAGTCGAAGCCAGTTGGCTTTGGCTCTGGCAGGACCAGGTTCCATGATTTCCCTCTTTGGGAAACTAAAAGAACAATTGTAGAAGGAAAAATGTTATAGACTTGCTAATAATGGCTCTATTAGATAGATCAGTCATGTCCAAAGTCTTGCATTGATTGGACCCAAATCTGATGTTTGAGATCAGATTTGGACATCCTTATTTATAATCTTTCCTGGAATTTCATGACAATGGAAACTATGGTATACTTTATAAATAAAATAAACGTATGTGCTTATTTTTACTTGATGAAATGCCAGATGAATGGCTTTGTAATGGAGTGTTTTGTGTTGACAGTGTGTGAAAGCTTGTTTCTCTTTTTCCTCTGTGAAGCTGACAGTGTATGAAATGTGCTCACCTTGGAACAGGTGGCTCCTCTGTTTTCTCTGCAGGAGCTGGAGGGACGCTCTCTGCCGCCGGAGGCTGCTCAGGGGGTTGAGGTTCTTCCAGCGGCGCCATCGGTTCGGGTTCAGGCTCCAGGGGCTTTGTATCTGGAGCTGGAACCTGCGATGTGGTTGTGGGGGTGGTGGTGGTGGTGGTCGTGGTCGTGATGGTTGACAGAGCTGGCTGCGTGGGAGCAAATGGAGGCTTTGTGGATTCTGCACTGAATGGGGACAATGTGTCGTCCTGTGTGACTGGTGGCAGACCAGGAGCTGTGCTCGGGGGCTGGAGCTGATCATTGGCCGGCCGCTGCTGATGCAGCGACGGCTGCTTCTCCAGAGGTGGCCTGGTGGAGGACAGACCATCAGATGGCGGCATCAGGGTGGGGGCAGTGCTTGTGGGCGTGGGGGTGTAGGGCGGCTCCTGGTCTTCACTGAGTGTGCCATCAAGCGGATACATATCTTCATCTTCCTCGAAAGGCATCTCCTCCTCATCCTCATAGTTGTACTCTCCATCCTCCCCGTACATGTCGCCCTCCTCTTCGGCGTACAGCGCCCCCTCTTCCCCTCCATCTTTGAGGTAGCCCCCCTCGTCGCTGTAGACGCCTTGGTGGTCCTCGCCATCCCAGCCTGGGGAGTCCTCTTTACCGTAGCTGACGGAGGAGTGGCAGGAGTGGTAGGAGTCGTTTTCATCATAGAATTCCGAACCTCGCAGGCTCTCGCCGTCCTCAGCGACAAACTCCTCGCTGAGCTGAGAGCTGCCTCGACTCAACTCGCCTGATGAGGCGTAACGACTGTCTGTGGGACTGAGGGGAGGGGGAGAAATAGACACCTGTTACATAAACACACAGGTTGAAAGGTAAACTAGGGGAGCTCCCACACTTGCATAATGAGGAGTTTGGCTGTCACAGTGACACTTAAGGAACTTGTGTTGGGGCCAGGAAGGAACAGATGACTTAAAACCAGCCAATAAGAAAACTCAGAGCAAGCGGGTTTAGACTATTGATGCATATATGTAACTGCAAGGGGAATCATCTTTTTTTAGTTATGGGCAAGGTTATTATGCATACTAGTTCACACACAAGTTATACATAAAGACGCACCATACAAAAGCACACAATTAGCAAAAACATAAGCACATTTTTCATTAATCTAAAAATACAAACAGACATATTCAGTGAACCTGCAGAGGTTGAGGGTAATTTATTAGCCTGGCAGAACAAAACTCTTTTTGCAGATAAATAAGTGAATAGTATGTATTCACAATGATGAATGAGGCTATTAGACACTCAGACAGACCATGAGTCAGCAAGAGATTTGAGTCACATGCACAAACAATTTCTTACACACACACACACACACACACACTCTATCGTTTCATCTCCATTGATTACAGTCAGGTTGGTTCAATAATGCAGGAGCAGAGGGAGCCAGAGGGAATACACAAATATGGATGAATGGACACACAAACTCTCAATCACGACACCCTTGTTCTTTTCTTTTCATAACCTTTCTCACAATCTCTCAGCCAACAAAAAGATCGATGTGGACAGTGACAAACGCCTGCATAATGTTTGGGTCTAAATACATGTCGCCCTTCTTTCTTAGCAAAGGATGAATAAAAATGAAAATGAAAGATGAAAATGAACGTTATTTGTCTCGACCTCTCTGTTAGGGCCCGATTATTTGGCCTTCTGCTGTCTTACAAGTGGGAATTAAATGTGTATAATTAACAAGTACGGGACACGCAGACTAAGACAGGGCTCTTCTTAAAGTCACAGGATGAGGCTGTAATAACAGGCTGCCACTCGCGCGCGCGCGCGCGCGCGCACACACACACACACACACACACACACACACACACACAGGCTCTTACATAAACTCCAACCAACAATTAACCTCGCTGTCTCGAAGCAACACTCAAATACACACACCTTGTCAATCACCCACCAACACACATAAACACAAAACTGCGCAGAACTTATAAGAGTTCAACAATGGTGAAGATGAGCATGACACATCATTTGTGATTCTTCACCAGGAACACAGTAAATATAGATGCAGGACCAGAAGTTTTCTATATAGCATATACATATACAGAGATAGGATAAGAGCACATGCATGCAAGCACAGCGAGCGAGGAGGACGGGACAAGTCCACCACTGACGTCACAGCGAGACGGAGTCACAGGCCGGAGCAGGAGAAGGAAGAGGAGGAGGAGTTGGAGAGGAGGTACAGAGACCCACCTATCGGACAGTGAATGCCTACTGTCTAGAGAATACTGACGGCTGGTGCGCCGGCTCGATCCTGAGCCTGAGTCGATATCGCTGCGCCCGTTGGTGGCCGAGTCTAAACTATCATAGCGTCTGGTAAGAGGAGTGGGGAGGGAGGTGGGGAGGAGGGGAGAGGTGGGAGAGGAGCGTCAGTAGAGCTCAGCGCAAATCTTCCAAAGAAAGCTCAAACCAAACTGAGCCTCTGCACTGCCCGCTCACAGGATAGCTCCAAAGTTTTCAAAGTCAGGTGTTATTTGAACACTGAGGCAGGTTTTGCTTGCTGTAATCAATCCTTCTGTACGTATTGGCCATTAAAATATCCCTTTTAAATTTGTTCACAATGTAAGCGATGGAGGGGAAAAAACCCCACAGTTCTATGCAAAAATTAATTTCAAAGTTCATCTGAAGTTAATGTAAGACTTCAGCAGTATGAGTTATTCAAATCAAGTCAGTATATCTTCTGTTTGTTGTCTTTTCAATGCTGATTTTTTTTTTTGACGACACTGATGAAGACTGATGGTTGAAATGCATTTGTGGTGTTGCTGTCACAGGCACAGAATTAAAAGCGTTTAAAGAGGTCATTAATGTGTGCTGACAGTCAGTTTTTTCGTACATTGCTTTTTGAGTCGTGCACCTGAAAAAGTTTTTCAGTTGCAGTTTAAAGTGCGCTCCTTTTGTCCTTCTGACACAAAAAGGGAATTTTGTACTAAAAGCGTGACATGCAGGATCTCTCAAGACTGCCCACACTAAAAGTTTTTTCAAAACTCAACCAATGTTGAAAATTTGAAAGACACCGAAGTAATAGATTGTAATGACAAATGAAACAGTTTTGGTCTTTTAATGTATGGAGAGCAACAATTTGGCCAAAACAGCTCATTACACACACACACTCAGAATTCAGATT
>NW_024627287.1:0-4009 GCF_008729295.1 Plectropomus leopardus | reverse complement strand
TATCTAAAAGATGATGTCCACAGATGTCTTATTTTGTCCACAACTTATTGTAATAATAATAATTATCATTGTCATTGGTTTGAGTGATTTCTTTAGAAAAAAAAGTCGAAATTCTCTCATTTCAACTTCATAAATGTGAATATTTTCTGGTTTCTTTACTCCTCTGTGACAGTAAACAGCATCTGAGTTGTGGACAAAATAAGACATCTGAGGACATCATCTTTTAGATACACTGATTGGAATTTACCAACATTTTCTAACATTTATTTTGACCAAACAACTAATGGGTTAATTGAGAAAATAATCATCCGATTAACAGACAATGAAAATGATCGTTATTTGCCGCCTTAATCAAAGTGACTTTCAAGAGAAGATAAATTAAATTTATACATTTCGATTTCACATATTTTTTTCTACAAAAATGCACACAAAAAAAATCAGATTGAAAATGGTATCACATCTTTTCTGCTTTTTGTCTCCCCTTCGCCGGTCGTCACATTTGGTCCCGTCTCTCGGCTCGTCCTCCCACAGGCTCGTCAGCTGATTCTGCAGCACGGCCTCACGCTGTCGGATCTGGACAGGCACCCAGAGGTATGACGAGCTCGTTACAAATGAATCTGAAAGCCACGGAAATGAGGAAGAGCCGCAATATGTTGGCGCTCTAACCCCTGTCAGCTTGAATTGCAGCGAAAATTTCGCCTGTGCAGCTGTGACAATAGAAACATGAATGGTGGAGCTGGCTGATGCAGTTTGTAGAGAACGGATCCTTCGCCTTGTTGTCTGCTAACAAGTTCACCTTCTTCCCACACAGCTGGACGTGGCGATTGACGGAGCGGACGAAGTGGACGCAGATCTCACGCTGATAAAAGGTGGAGGGTGAGTCCTGCACAGTTTAACACAACAGCAGAACTTTGCCGGCGTCTCGTCTGATTTCTGTCTCACAGTCGTCCTCTCTGTGTCTCACAGCGGCTGCCTCACGCAGGAGAAGATCGTCGCCGGCTGCGCTAAACACTTCGTTGTCATTGCAGACTACAGGTTTGAATTTGATAGTTTGCCTGGAAAGGAGATGTGTTATTGCTTGAGAAAGTGTTTTTGCCTTCCCTGAAAGGTACAAATGGATTTATCTTGTGGTTTTTCATTGAAGAGTTGTTAAGTTTTTATGTATTAGCTGGTTTAGAGGCTGCTGTTTTCCAAAGTTCAGTAAACTTTAACCCTTAAGGACCGGTTGATGCATTTTACACACTTTTCATTTGATAACTTTTTTGATAATGTTGGCTGTGTTTGGTATACATATTGGTAAAATTGTGTATCTTTGTATAATTTTTAAATTTCCAGCTCAGCTCCCACAATAAGTCTAAAATACACTGTGGAAACCAAATTGTTACATTCAGACTTTAAAGTGAAAAAAATGCTCCACTGAAACCCATTCAAAATGACATTTTTGATCCCACAGCCATCAAAGTATAAATACATGTATTGTGTCATTTCTGGGAGTCATTTTGGGCTTTTGACTTGAAATTTGTCATTTTTACTATTTTCCACCTGATTACATGTTTTTAATTTTTTTACCATATTTGGCATATGGAGAAAATACATGCTATTTTCACTCAGTACATTGTCATAATCAATGTTGCTGCAAATCACTGACATATCCCGGGCTGGTGATAAAAACATCTACTTGACGTGTCTTGTATTGATAATAAAACAACTAAAACTAAAAATAATAATAAACTAAAAACAAAGTAGCATAATGACAAAAAACAGGCATTTAAAGGGTTAAAATTCTGAGAATTAATGAATATTTGATATTTATGATTAGGATTGATTTTTGTTGCAAAATTAACTCAATGAAAGTAAAAAATAACATTAATTTATGATATTTTTTTAAAAGCCTTATTTTGAAAAGCGCATTTTGTGTGCAGGGCGATACGAGTGCATGTGTTATCAAAGCGGGCCCTAAGGGTTAATTGCATTTTTTTGTATTAGACTTCGTTATCAATAACAGCAGCTGAGAGCTTTAACTGAAAATTCAATCACAAAGTTTTATTCATTCCCCATCACTACTTTACAAACCTTCATGTTATTCTTTGTAAAAGTCTGTGAAATATTATTGGGGGTCCTTGAAAAATCATGGAAAAGTTTTGAATTGTGCTCATGAAAATGTGTGGGAACCCTACATTTGTCGAAATTTGGGTTTTTACCGTCCTTGTCGTCTCCCAGGAAGGACTCCAAGGCTCTGGGTCAGCAGTGGAAGAAGGGAGTTCCCATCGAGGTGATCCCCATGGCGTACGTTCCCGTCTCCAGGACGATAGCCAAACGTTTCGGAGGGGAGGCCAACTTACGGATGGCTGTCAGCAAAGCAGTAAGTGGAGGATTTATTTGCCTGCCACTTCTTCATCCTTTTTTGTTTGTGACAGCAGATCATTTTTTTCAGCTTTTTTTCTGTTTCGTGTGAGTTTATTTCTGATTTTTGGTTTTCATGCTGCACTGTGGTTCCCTCGTGGTCTCATTCCTGTGGCTTGTGGTTGTCTTAAGGTCCAGGTCAAGAATGCTGAGTCGTCATGATGACAAAACTAAAGAAATAAAACTAGAAGAGGCAATTTTACTTAAGCAATACATTCAGCTAATCTTTATCTGTTCAGTCCTCTTTCAACCAGATATTATTTATTTTCATTCCCATTGAAAATCAGGAATCTCCTTTTCAAGGAAGACCTGGTGAAGACAGTAGTGAAAACACAAAGTTGCAGAGACAAAAGACACAAGAATCAATTCATAAGCATTAAAATAAGCATTAAAGAGAACTATCTAACTTTCTGGGAGTCACTTGTACAGCCAAACAAGCTAAAAACATTAAAATCCTGTAGAATCTGCTTTGAACTCTTTCATTTTAAATGTAAAAACATTTAACGTCACCTGCTCCTTAAGTTTTAAGTCATTATTGACTAATATAAATACTAGAGCTGCGCAATATTAAGCAAGTTCAACTTTGTTGAATATCACATTTATAATTTTGTCTTTCTGCTTCTTTTGATGTACTGATACGACAGAGCAAATTGCTTGTTGAATAAAAAAAAAAAGGCAAATTTCCAGCATTCTTGAACATTGAGCAAAGGCCACAATAAAAAAAGTGACATTTTAAAGTGCAGTTTTCTACTGATACACTATCAGACTTTCGCAATGTATATTTGAACACAAGCTGACATTGCAATTATGGTTAAAAGTAAATTTATTGTGCAGCCCTAATGACTACAATGTCATTCCAAATGTAACTGCATTATTTTTCTGTGTTTGTTCGGGGGAAAATACCCTGTGGGGTTTTTGGCTGTAGGACTATGAAACTCGAATGAGTCCCTTTTTTGTTTGTCTTGTGCACACTGATGACGTAACTCAAAGTCCAACCAATGGCCTCACACTGTTCAGCTGATCTGCACCGTATGATGCAATTTGCAAGCAAAGGTCATGAAGAGGACTGCAAGCTAGTAGGAAGGCAGTTAAACATTGCACTATTTAAAATGCATAAAAAACGGCTTTGCAAAAGTGTTAGAAAAAAAGTTGAACACGTCTGTAAGACCTCGAGGATTCACACAGGGTGTTCTTGTGAATGAGAGCATAACTTTTATTACTCCACAGGGCATGTTTAAGGAAAAGCTTATGTAAAACTGAAGGAAGTTCGGACTGGAAACAGAGGATAAAAATTACACATGTACTCTGTCTGCCTTATTAACCCTTTGAAACCTGAGGTTATTGGTTTAATTTCTTTAAAAAAAAAAACATGGCAAGAAGGCAATGAGCAACTTCACAAGAAATGTCCTGTAAATTAGCAAGAAAATTACCTGAAATTAGCAAATAAATAAAAATAAAAATGATAAATATAAACAATAAAACAATTTTTCTTTGTGATCTAATTTTGAATAGGTTAGGCTATATAATTATAATTAGGGACGCACGATAATTATCGGGATCTTATCGCCCGAAAATGGGACTCATGATGTCATACCGATAATTCCAA
>NW_024627286.1:0-1359 GCF_008729295.1 Plectropomus leopardus | reverse complement strand
ATGTGTGTGTGTTGTTGGTCATTAATCAGTGTTTCTTTTGGTGGATTCATCAGTTTTCTCTTGAAGGGCGCTGGAGGATTTTCAGCTGCAGAGACTCAGAGCGTCCTCCCCTCCAGCCTCACTTCTCTCACATGCATTTACAACATTTAACTTATAATTCATATTGTTCAAACTTCATATATTTAACACTTTGAAACCTGAGAAAATTGATTTGATTTCTTTCAAAAACATGGAGAGAAGGCAATGAGCAACTTGACAAGACATTGCCTAAAAATGAGCAAAACATTAGTAAAAGAATTGACCTGAATATAAGGGGGAACAAGGAGTAAAAAGAGAAGACACAAAAAATGACAGATTATTGTTTTTTTCTCCTCAGACACTGAGAGGGAGTCGGTATCCCAGTGAGCTCCATGCTGAAAGAGAAACCAGAGACAGCTTCACACTATGACTGAGCCCGCCAGCAGGGGGCAGGATATCAGCTGTCTGTGCATGGCAAGGCAGATTTCAAACTGCTGCCAAAAATTCACTCATCAAGACTAAACTGAACTCCAGTTTCCCTTTGAGCTCCAGGTCTCAAAGGGTTAACAATCTGCTGAAGCTAAATGTGAATAAAGTCTGTTCAAACATCTTTAGACAACAAATAACACAAGGAAAGTTTTCGCTGGGTCCTATAACTCGAGGAGAGACAAGGTGAGACTCACATGTCCCGGGGACGCAGGTCATGGTGGACGGACAGAGCTCCACCATCCTCACCGCCGGACATCCCGCTGCGACCGGAGGAACTGTTACCATGGAAACCTGACAGACGGAGGGATGGACAAAAGCCTCTAATTAAACTCCAGATTAGTTTCATCTTATTACTGAACACTGCAGGCTAACACACACACACACACACACACACACACACACACACACACGCACACTCACACGCACACTCACACACACACACTCAGCAGAAGATCTATGAAGCATCATAATTCTCTGACCAAACTTAATTCAATATTTCAATATTTAACTCTCACCTAATTAGTGAGGAGTGTGTGTTACTCTGTGTGTGTGTGCGTGTGTGTGTGTGTTCAGACAGATGAATTTGGGGATTGTCTCTTAAATTTGACTGTTCGTCTCTGACTTTCTTTCTGATCTATTTTTTTCCATGATGCACAGGGGCTGAAGGTCAAGGTGACCTCTGACCTGAGGCTTGACCCTAAAACCAGCTAGGTAGCACCGTGAGCTAACTCTCCACAGAATATCAGATCAAAGAATCAAATTACTGTAAAGAATGATGGAAGTAACACAAGTTCAGCTGACGTTCAGCCGACGTTCAGCCGACGTTCAGCCGACGTTCAGCCGACGTTCAGC
>NW_024627285.1:0-4367 GCF_008729295.1 Plectropomus leopardus | reverse complement strand
ACACATTCAGGTCACATGTTTTTGTTTTTACTATGTTTTTCTGTTTTTTAGGAAATTTCTTGATAATTTTTTGATTATTTCTTGAAAAATTGAATTTCTTGTGTTCTTTAAAGGAATCGGGCCACGTTGCTCGGGCTTGAAAGGGTTAAATACATTCTGGTTGAGGAATGATAACATACAGCACCTGATTATGAGCAGTATTTTGACAAAAACAGTCATGCCCTTCTCCGTGTAACTCCCCGTCAAAGGTCACCCCAATGGTGAAAGACATTACAGCCTATTTTCAGATCATGTCATTAATCTCACAAAAAAGCCTTCTCATTGAGTATTTTTTCCAAGAAAAGAGTGACCTGACCCTGAGAGGCGATGCTTGACCCCGTCACTGCACACCCACTGATCTAAACACAGTATGTCGAATTGTTTTGCTCTTGAGACATTTTGTTTTTTAATCCATCTCCACCCCAAATATCACATCCAGCAAACCTCCTCAACTGCAAGACAAGTTCTGCTGCCGTTTACGGCTTTAAAAATCACACCTCAAATGTCTGCTTCAGCACTGTAAATATATGTTTTTCAAAAAAGTTAGAGCATGAAAAGGGTTATGGCACATTTGAACACACATGCAGGAAACTAAATTGGGTCAATTCTGCAAGAAAACACGGAGGGTAAAACGTGTCAAAACAAAAGAGAATGAAAGCAGAGACGAGGGAGAAACAGCAGATCAGAGGAGATCAAGAGGAGACCGAGAGAGAGCACAGGGATGTCAAAGACAGACAGAGCAGCGTGATCGTCGACACAGAAGCAAGAGAAGGAGACAGATATGGGAGAAGAGGGACAGCAGGAGTGAGGAGGGAAAGTCTCCCCTACCTCTGGCCATTGCTGCTCCAACTACAGCCCCTGAAACATCCCCAGAAGCTCGTCTCACAGCCAGTCAGTCAGTGGGCTCCAGGATGTGGAGTCGTGGCTGGACTGGACTGGTGTCTGGTTCCCAGTAAGCAGCAGCAGCAGCAGCCGAGTCGTCCTCTCTGCTCTCACAAACGCTCAGCTTCATGCAGCACGACAGCAGAGGCACTGGAGCCTCGGCGGGGACAGCAGCAACATCCCTCCCATCCACCCTGAATTAATTAAGCCTTTTTCTCCCTCTGCTGCCCTCCTCTCCGTCTCTGTCTCTGTCTCTCTGTCTCTCTCTCTCTCTGATTCTCATGTGCGCATGGTTAACGCTCCTCTCTCCCTCTCTCTGCCTCCCCCTGTGTTCAGTTTCCTCTCTGTCTCACTGATCAACAGCTGCGAGTGGCTCGTCTCTTCCTCCTCCATTCACCCTCTGCAGGGTTAAACCTGTACATCCTCTCTTTGGGAAAATTTAAAGCTTTAACCCTTTGAAACATGAACAAATACCCCCCTCCCCAAAAAAAAAACATGTTGATAAAGGAAATGGCCCTCACAATTTTTAGGAAATTTTGCAAAAAGTACAAGAAAATTACCTAGCAATTATTGCCAGACAAAAAAAGGCAGAGAAGACTTGAAAAAAGTGATTAAAAATTATAATAATTTTGTCATAGAAATTTTATTTTTATTTAATTTTTAGATTTTCATGGGGCGCCCGCTCCACCAGGTAAGCTACTGGGCGCTCCGTAAAATATTTTTTCATATATGACTATGATATTATAAATACATGTTTTCCTAACTTTTTAAAAAGCGTATTTTCTGAGGGGTAGTTTACACGGCAACAGTTCTTGCATGAAACGTTGTTGCGGTTTGTAACGGCATTTTGGGGGCCTGAAAACGCAAACTTTTGAAACGAGGGTGTGATCTTTTGAAAAGGCCACCCCTTCTGTCGCCGTGAAAAACGTCAATGCGCAGATCCTGTGAGAACGGTGACGTCACGGCGGCACTTTGTGCATGACGTTTCAGACTAACAGTCATGCGCGAGTGGGAGGAAAACAATAACAACAATGGCGGACTACGGAGCTGGGTTTGTGCTACTGATTTTATTAACGGTGTCGGTTTTCGTGTATGCGTTCGCCATTGTCTTCTCGTTTGTTTATACTCTCGGTTCTGCAGAAGAACGTCTTCTTGCACAGATGTGTGGTTTTCTTCGGTGGTGTGTCATTATGAAGTTACACCGCCAACTTCTGGCCTTGCATGCATACTACAGTGTTTTTGGTTGTTTTTGCAGATTTGTGTACACGAGGATCGTTTCCACAATTTTATCATATGACCAATGATTTTTTATTTAAACTCAATGTAAAGACTTTTTGTTTTGTAATAGTGCCGTTCTTGTAAATGTAGCACATAGAATAAGGGGTGGTGGAACCCAGGCTTAGAAGTTTTAATTTTCAAAATACAGTTCTCGTGTGAATGACAGGCCAAATTGCAACAAAAGTTTAATGCTTCGTGCAAGAACACCGCACACCCACATTAATGTCGGGGGTTTGTTGGACACCGCCCTGTAGGGACCTTCATGCTCCTTACATTGCATCATTACCAGCAGCGGTTCAACCTGACGCCATCCAGCAGCGTATCATGCAGACGTGTCGGGTTCCTTCTGGCCACAGTGTCAGTTAACTTTGACCGTACACGTATCACGCCGCTACGGCAGGTGCCGTCTGGCCAACCGGCAGTGTAACACGGCACTGCAAAAGGTTTGGTCTGGCCACGTCACGTGACTTTTGGTGTCGGCATCGTACGCCAACATCACTGACAAAGCAGCGGTATTTGACAACTTTAAAATAAGAACAGGGCAGAACGTTGCATGGAGCACCTTTAAGCCTTTTAAGCCCCTTTTAAGAGAAGTTCTGGTCAAGTCTAGTTTTTTGCTTTATCAGAAAGCCTGAAATTTATTCTTTTATTCCAACTGCATGTCGTTTTATTATCTGTAATAACTCATAATGTAATGACATGTAATGTATATTTGCATGTAATATGATATGATAGTCATTACTTTGGAAGTCTGTTACGATTGTTACATGTTGTGTTATTGTTACTTTTGTTGTTGTTGTGCATCTCTCCCTCGCTCTCTTTCCTATGCATCATTTCTTGATCTAATATAATTTTATTGTTCTATACGACACCTCTGTCAGTCATTTTTTTTTTCACTGTTAAAGTTTTTTTGGGAGAGTTTTTCCTTAGTTGCTGTGAGGGTCTAAGGACAGAGGGATGTCATATGCTGTAAAGCCAACTGAGGCAAATTGTGATAATGGGCTTTATGTATAAAATTGACTTGAATTGGGGAAAAAAGACAACAAATGGCTGCAAATAAACTACTGCTTATACTATATTGACATAAGCATTAAGTTCAAAATCAAAGTAAAAATAGTATCAACACTAAATTGAGATAAAACTCAACATTTACTTGAAGAAAAAACTAACATTGCCATGGAAGCAGGAAACTGTGTCAGAGCACGTCAAAGCCAGTGCAAGATAAAAAAAAAAAAAAGACAACATAAAACTGTGGCGAGCTCCCTCGAACTCTGCCTCCTCCTTCAGATCTCCTCTCTTCTGCAGTATAGTTGTCACATTACAGAGTACATCCTGCACACAGCTCTAAAGGTGTCACTGCAATGTGTCGGCCTGTTGTTGTGCTGCCGGCTATTTCTGTAGTGAAGTCATTGATGAGTAAAGCCAGTAACCATCTATCTGCCTCCCTCTCTCCCAGCTCCATTTGCAGCAACAGTCTGCACATGCACCGATTTTCCTTTTTCTTTCTTACACACACACACACACACACACACACACACACACACACACACACATGCACACACGTGTTGCCTAGTTTCACAGAATCCTGCTTTGCTTCCTGCTGCTGGAGCCAAAAGAGGCTGATCCCCAGAGAAACAAGAGGAGTGTGCATTATTTTTTCCTCTTTTCTCACATTTCCATCTTCCTGTCGCCTGGATGTTGCACTAAGCCACTGTCAATTTTAGCGAATAAAATGTTGCTTCTCGTTTATTTGTAACTCAGAGAGGTGGGGGGGGGGGGCTGTCAAAGAGAGGTAGCAATGAGCAGAAGTTGTAGTGTAAAGCCACAACCCAAAGATGGGGACAAGCCTAACGATGGGAAAGGACCAAGAAAAAAAACCTACAGGACATGGAGTAATCTTAAAAAGGGAAACTGGCTCTCCTGCTACCTCGGTTCTGCAAAGTAGCCCAGAGGAATGTGAGGAGGAAAACACGATTCGCTCCAACTTTCTACCACTTCCAAAGAATGTCCGACATTCGCTGATAACTTTCGAGCGCTGGTTGGTGGGTTTTTGAGGCCGTCAGAGGGCGGGAAGAGGGGGGTGTCTGTTGAATGTCAGAGATAATGAAGTAACTTGAATATCAGAGAAACTGACGCATAACTCTTGTGACGCAATAAATGTTGTCCTC
>NW_024627284.1:0-4345 GCF_008729295.1 Plectropomus leopardus | reverse complement strand
CATATATGGCTGTGGTATGACTGGAGTGACTGTAGCCATATATGGCTCTTGTAAACTGGAGTAACTGAAGCCAGATATGACTTTGGTATAACTGGAGTAACAGCAGCCATACATGGCTCTGGTATGACTGGAGTGACTGTAGCCATATATTACCCTGGTAGGACTGGAGTAACTGTAGCCATTTATGGCTGTGGTCTGGCTGGACTACCTGGATCAGCTGTGTGTGTATATGGCTCTGGTCTGAATGGAATGATCCAGTGTTTCCAGCTTTGGGCCAAGCGTTGTAACTCTGTCTGTATATGGCTCTGGTGTTTAGATGAAAAAAGTTAAACTTTATTTAAAGAGACGACATGTCGACAGTTTGAATATATTCCTTGTTTTTTAGGCTCTTTGTGTTTAGATTTTGTCTTAAAAGAGCAGTGCGACACTTTTGTCTGGACCGTGAAAGCCAGACCCACATCAGGTCCAGGTTAGCCTAGCTTAGCACAAAGACTGGGAGCAGCTCCATGTGTTGGCCACTCTGGGCTTCCGCAGCTCTGAGAGAGTTTGACGTTAGTTTGTGTTTCAGAGAATTTACTGATTTTAATGTAAACAACAGATTTTATTGTAAACAGTAAAAACTTTAAATTGTGATAAATAGTTTGTGAACACACACGTCTGCTCGTGCACAGACTCAACTCTGCTGGACTTGACTGGACTGGACTGTACTGGACACTGTTGCTATCCATTGGACTCTGATGGACTCGACTGGACTCTGCAGGACTGCACTGGACACTGCTGGTCTGTACCGGACTCTGCTGGATTGCACCAGACTCGGCTGGACTGTAGTTGACTCTGCTGAACTGCACTGGACTGTGCTGGACACTGTTGCTATCTACTGGACTCTGCTGGACTGTACTGGACTCGGCTGGACCCTGCAGGGCTGCACTGGACTCTGCTGGTTTGTACAGGACTCTGCTGGATTGCACTGGACTGGGCTGGACTGTATTGGACTCGGCTAGACTGTGGTTGACTCGTCTGGACTGTACTGGACTGTGCTGGACTCTGCTGTGTTCACTGTGGCTTCTGTCGTTTCTTCTGTTGTTGTTATTTATCTTCTGTATTTATAAACAGATGCTCCAATAAACTATGACACCATCACACTGTTGCCATGGCGATGACTGACAGCTTTATTTATTTATCGAGCCTCAGGTGTAAACAGGATATGATGTCACTAAATCACAGGCTGGCGGCGGCGTGCTGCAGCGGGTTGGTGGTCCCGTATTCATGGTTTCAGCCCAGGAACCAGCCGCTGAAGGTCGGTGGTTCAAACCCCTGCTTCACCGTCACTGTCGGAGTGCGAGGGTCCCTGCCGGCCGGGTCGCTCTCTAGGTAACGGACCGCTACACGCACAGGTAAGCTACAGGTCAGCTTCAACTTCATGTCTTACAGAACAACTTCCTGTCTATCAGAACAACTTCCTGTGTCTCACCTGACGCAGCTGCCTCCGTCTTCTCCTCCTCACGAGCCTCATTTCCGATCCAAACAAACACCTGCAGGAGGACACAGGAAGTGAGGAAACAGAGAAGTGGAAGGAGGGACATGTTACCATTGTGATGGCAGAAGACTCACCTGGTCCCAGGTATCTAAGATCATGACATCATCAGGGGCGAGGTCATCCTGCGTCAGCTCACCTGGAACTTCCTCCATCTGAACACACAGGTAACCATTACATCATCATCAGGTTACGATTACATCATCATCATCAGGTAACGATTACATCATCATCATCAGGTAACGATTACATCATAAAATCTTAAAATAAATGTTTTATTAACAAAGTCCCCAAAAATGTAAGAAAGAATTTCACCGAAATGTTTTAAAAATGTTAAAAATTTTTGAAGAAAAACAAAATATCTGCAGAATATTTTCTTTACAAATTCCCCCAAAAATGAATGAAAAGAAAGCAGCAAAATGTTTTCTTTTAAAAAAAAGTTTTGAAGAAAAAATAAATGTGTTTGTTACCAATTGGCGGCAAATTTTTAAGAAAAACAAACAAAAAAAAAATCACTAAAATGTTTTGTAAAAATCTGTGAAGAAAAAGGAAAAAAACGCGTTTCTTTACAAATCACCAAATTTTTTTGTTAAAAATTGGCCGAACATTTTAAAGAAAAAATGACCCGGCGGAGGGACAGACCAGGAAGGTCCCGGTCTTGTTGGAGCAGGCGAACAGCCGCGGAGGACGAGCCTCCATGCTGGTCTTCAGCCGGGGCGAGCGACAGTACTCCTGCTGCCCCCCCAATGCATCCCAGAATGCACCTGTAACACAGAGACACACTGATGTCAGCTGATCGGAGTCCACCAGGGACAGACCGCAGATCCTGCCCCCTCACCTGCCTCCTCGCCCTCCTCCAGCAGGGCGGGGCTCACATGCAGGAGATCTGCCAGCTTCTCCGCCCCCTGGACCTCAGCCTCGCTGCTGCCCCGCCCCCTCCACATCCAGGACCCGCCAGACGAGATCAGCAGGAGGACGTCATTGGAATTCAGACTGGACGAGGACACGTCCACCTGAGGAGGACACAGCAGAAGACACTGGACTTAACACCTGACTATAACCGGACTAGCTGTGGTGTGATCCTGATCCAGTCTCTGTTCATCAGGTTCTGGATCCTGTCTCAGGTTCTGGTTTCTGGTGTCTCACCTCCACGGCTCTGCAGTCTCCTGCTGGATTGGCTCTGACCTGAAACAGGCGGGTTTCTGCTGCCTCTGATTGGCCCCCCTCTCTGGAAGTCCCGCCCTTGTGCACCACCATTGGCTGTCCTTTAAACAGGCTGAGGAGGTGGGCGGGCTCTTTGCCCTGAACCACTCGCACCTGCAGGCGGAGTCACATGATCCAGTAAAGAAACCAGTAAGAGAGCTGCTCCCAGAGCTCCCAGTGCTCCCACTACTCCCACAGCTCCCACAGCTCCCCCAGCTCCCACTGCTCCCCCTGCTCCCTCTGCTCCCTCTGTACCTGTACAGCCCCCCCTCCCAGTTCATCATCCAGCTGGACAGCCAAGATGGCGGACGCTCCGACTTCGTCCTGGCTGGACTCCGCCCCCTGCCTGACCACAGACACTGAGTGTTAAAAACAGTCTGAATTACATTAATAAACAATAATAATATTAAGAACTTTTGTATATTTATTTCAATATTAATGATTATAATGATTTAAATCACACGACTGATCAGTCTATTATCATGTTGCTATGGCAACAGCTTTGGTCCTGGTGGACTTCCTGTCCGCTGCTGATCATGTGACTCACCAGATGTAGATGAGGTCACCCTGCCTGTTGTCATGGTGATAGTGATACTGGATGATGTAACTGTCTCCTCCAAAAAACTGACCAAAAAAACCTGAATCCACCAAAACCCTCTGAGACCCCTCAACACGCCAGACCTGCAGAGGACAGACACAGACACAGACAGACAAGACAGAGAGACATTTTAGGTTGAGGAGGATGAAATAACGGAGAAGTACTGTGAGGACATTAAACACATCGAGACATGTGGACAGACAGACTCGTCCACTGATTTCACTGATGTTATATTTCATTTAAGATCACTGACTCGTTCTGTCCTGACATGTCTCGTGTCTTTCTGGAACCACGCTGTCCCCATGTCCGCCACTGGTTCAGAGACACAGAGGACATGAAGACAGAGGACAGACAGAAGACTGTCTCTATCAGTCTCTGTGTGTAACAGTGAGCCTGAATTAGTCTCAGCAGGTCCCTCACCTGTCTCTCTCACCTGTCTGTCTCACTTGTCTCTCTCACCTGTTTGTCTCCGTCCCCTGCGTCCACCATCCCATGCTGTGCTGCCATGGCCTCTGATTGGTGGAGCTTCGATACATCAAAGGGAACCTGTCCAATCAGAGGAGAGGGATCACTGAGACCAGTTCTCTGAACCAGAACCTTGTCCGGGTCCTGGTCCCGGTCCAGGTCCAGGTCATGGGGTTTACCTTCTCTATCCTGGCGATCTGATTGGACACGTATGCGGTTCCCATGCCGACTGTGTCCTCGGCATCTCTCCAGTCTCTGAAGAACTGAGTGAAGAGCGGAGTCTCTCCGAGCTCAGGGAGGACCTGGACCTGAGGGGGACAACCAGAGGACACAGTCACATGATCTGTGTGTGTGTGTGTGTGTGTGTGTGTGTGTATCTCTGTGTGTGTGTGTGTGTGTGTGTGTATGTGTGTGTGTGTACCTCTGTGTGTGTGTGTATGTGTACCTGTGTGTGTGTGTGTGTGTGTGTGTGTGTGTGTGTGTGTGTGCGCGTGTGTACCTGTGTGTACGTGTGTGTGTGTGTGCGTGCGTGTGTACCTGTGTGT
>NW_024627283.1:0-8126 GCF_008729295.1 Plectropomus leopardus | reverse complement strand
AATTGCTTGATACATAGATTTAGGCAGTGCCTGATTTTCTAACATATTTCTGGTCATTTGAATAAATATTGGAGCCAGTTTACTCCAGAATGTCGACTCTTATTCTGAAGGAGAGCTCTCACTCTTACTCTATTTTGAAGGGGAAGTCTTATTTTGAAGGCACACTCTGACATTTACTTTGAAGGATCACTCTAACTCTTATCCTGAAGGGAAACTCTTATTCTGAAGCAGAACTATGACTCTTATTTTGAAAGGGAACTCTTATTCTGAAAGAGAGCTCCGACTCTTATTCTGGAGAATTCTTATTCCAAAGGAGATCTCTGACTCTTATTCTGAAGGAGCACTGTGACTTTTACTCTGAATGGGAGCTCTGACTATTATTCTAAAGAACAACTCTAACTCTTATTTTGAAAGGGATCTCTTAGTCTGAAGGACATCTCTGACTTTTATTCTGAAGGGAAGCTCTGACTATTATTCTGAATAAGTGACTCTTATTTTGAAGGTGAGCTCTGGCTCTTATTTTGAAGGACAGCTCTGACTCTTATTCTGAAGGAGAACTCTTATTCTTAAAGAGAACTCTGACGCATATTTGAAAGGAGAAGTATTATTCTGAAGGAGAACTCAGACTCATTTCTTTAGAATTCTTTATTCTCAAGACCTGGTTCAGAATTTAGATCTGGTTCAGACCTTAGACTTGGTTCAGACGTGGGTTCTTGTTATTTTGTACAGGAAGTCCAAGGACGGATGGAGGTCTGATGCTTCCTTGTTAAATCCAGTCATTGGTGCTCAGGGCCCCTGAGGGCCGGTCCATCAGAAGTGTACATTTCTAGAGTGTGGACTGGGTGTCTGTCCTGGGGGCCCGTCCTGCAGCAGGTTCCGGTCCAGCTGCCGGCTCAATGAGTAGTGCTGGGGCAAAGACTCATCAGTCCATTCTGATCTGGAAAGCAGCTGGTCCATGTGGGGCCCCAGGGTCCTGTGTGGAAGTGAGTAAGGACTGATGATGGGGTCCCGCTCCAGCGGTGACTGTCCAGGGACTCGATGAGGCCCCTCAGGTCCATAAGGTGTACCTGTCAGTATAGAAGTGTCCCGGTCCAGGGCGGTCTGCTCGCCCAGTTGGTACAGCTGCTTCTTGTGGACCTGAATGTGGTCCTGCTGGTCTAGTCTGGCATGGCACAGTTGCTTCTTGTGGGTTTGAAGGTGGTCCTGGTGGTCCAACTGGGCGTGGTACTGCTGTTTCTTCTTATTCTGGATGTGATCCTGGTCCTGCTGATTCACCTGATCCTGGTACTGTGGTTTCCTCTGGTTATGGTCTTTGCCCTGTTGGTCCATCTGGGCCTGGTACTGCTGCTTCTTCTGGTTTTGAATTTGGTCTTGTTGTTCCTGATTCTCCTGAAGGTCCATCTGGGCATGGAACTGCTGCTTCTTTTGGCTCTGGATCTGGTTGTGGACCTGGTTCTTGATGTCTTTCCAGTGTCGCCCCCTGAGGACAGGTTCCAGGTCCAGGCAGCGCTGACAGACCTCCTTTCCCGGGACTGACTGGACCAGTACGTGGACTCCCAGCTGTCTCCAGACCGCCTCCTTCTCTGCAGATGACCACGGGCGCCGGCGGACCTTCCGGGGAGCCACAGGGACTGAAAGACAGACAGAGTGGTGGTGAGACATACAGACCCGTAGAGACCAGATTGGACATGTCCCCCCACTAGATTCCATAGATGATACCAAAACCACTGAAATGCCACGATTCTCCAAACCCAATAATAAACTTTGTTATTGTTCAGCACTTGTTCATGTCAGATGTGACCGCTGGTCTTTAAGGTGTTTGTCCCACCCCTACTGCACTATCATTGGACATCTGAGTAAAACATGACAGTGACGAGCGTCACATTTCACTCGATACCTGGTTCTCCTTTCCAAAGAATTAACAAAATACGCTGGCTGCAAGAAAAACCATCTCTTCTCTGGTGAGTCAAGGCGGAGCTGTCTGCAGCTACACGAGCCACCGTCCTCCAGGTGTTGGTCCGCATTCTTCTTCTTTTGGTGTTTAATGGCAGACTAGAACACTTTTAGGTGAACATTCTGCCTTGTCAGGGCAGAAGAATTCGTTTTGGTTTTGGAGAAAAACAAGTACTGTCACGTTTTTAGAATTCAGGCATCAATGGTACCACAGAATCAGTTCTCCTGACCACCCTGGATCAGACAGACCTCCTGAACATCTGATGGAATTGTGGAGGACCCACCTGTGATTGGAGTCTTCAGTCTGGACTCTGGTGGACTCATGGAGGTCACTGGACGACTCTGTGATGGAACTACATGAGGGAAAGTGACAGACAACCACTTTAAACAGCACCATCTGATGGACCAACAGAGGACTTGTTTAAAGTCGGATTTAGGTTTGAGTTCAGGACCAGGACTCACCTTCTGGTCTGTGGTCAGGCTGCTCGTGACCCGGCTCTTTACACTTCTCACCTCTGGATTGGACTGATTGTTTCTTCAGCTTCGCTACTTCCACTGGAGCGTCTGCAAACAGAAAAACAAAGCAGCCCGCTAGATTCATATGTTCGTCATATGAACCAGTAATGGAGGTATGCTGGAGCCTCCTGAGGGGAATTCTTACAAAACCTGAACACCGACAGCGACCATCATCTTCCTCATCTCAATAACTCTGACCACACCCTCCCAGGTGTTACCTGTATTAGGGTCTGGGTTTAGGTGTTACCTGTGTCGGGTTTTTGGTTCAAGTGTTAGCTGTGTCAGGGTTTGAGCTCAGGTGTTACCTGTGTCAGGGTCAGGGTTCAGCAGTCCCAGGTTGTCCCACTCCCTCCCCAGCAGGTGGTAGAAGTCGGTGGTCTTGGCAGCGGCCTCCCAGTCTCCGTCCTGTAGACTCTCTCCGATGGCGATCTCACAAACTGTCTTCAGCGCGGTCTTCACCGCCAGCGGTGGACGGCTCCAGCGGTATCCGGATGCCTTCCTGGCTGCAGCCAGTGCCAGGCTGAGGCGGCCAGGGGTGAGGAGGTCCTGGAGGGTCTGAACACCAGAGTCCAGGGACTTGGCGGCAAGAAGGAACCTGCCAAGCTCCCTTAACTTTTGACTGACATAGTCGTACCTCCGCTGGCTGCCGTCCTGGTTCCCCATCAGCTTGTTCCCATATTTACAGATCAACCAATCAGATTTGACCTGGGCAGAGAGGGGAGGAGTCAACACAGAGACAGTAGAGGGACAGACAGGTGTACAGACAGACAGGATGCGGGACAGGTGTAGAGACCTGGTGTGAGACGTGGTCCTGGTTCATGCGGTGCAGGACTTCGCTACAGCTCTCGGATGCTCCGCTAGAAATGGGGAGGAGTCGCGACGCGGCGGCCTGAACCCTGCTGCGCTTCCTGGGCAGGTCTGGCCTGGGGTCAGAGGTCACACTCTGATCCACGCTGGGGTCGGAGGTCAGGGGTCGTTTGGACCCAGCCATGTCTCCTGAGGGGTCAGAAGGCGTGTCCTCTGCAGACTTGTCCGTCCTGTCCTCCGCTGGATTGCAGCCGGGCCTGGGGTCAGAGATCAAGTCCTTCACGGGGTCAGCGGCCGTCTCTGCTGCAGAGGCAGAGTCTATGGAGGGGTCAAAGGTCAGCTTCTTCCTGCAGGAGGCCTGATGCTTCCAGAGGTCGGCGCGCAGGAAGAAGCCCAGACACAGCGGGCATGGCAGGTAGTTCCTCGCATCCACCTCCTCTGATGGCTGACGCCACGGGACAATTTCACCTACGCCCTGCCGGATCACCTGAGGAGAGACAGGGACAAGTAGGTGGACAGAGACAGGTGGACAGGTGAGAGATCAGACCTAAATGTTGTACATGTAGACAGGTGAGCAGACAGACAAGTAAACTGGTGTGTAATCTGACCTCGATGTTGTGCATGTAGTTTCCTCGGCAGCGCAGGTGTTCCAGCAGAAGGTGGCGTTGTTTGGACCCCGCTGGCAACATGCTGGCGGCCGCCACTTCCTGCTGGTCGGCATGCTTCCTCAGCAGGTGGCGAGCGATCTTCACCTGCGGTCGACGGCAGAACGCGCAGTAGTGCTTCTTGTCCCAGCGCCGCTTTCCATCGCTCCACGTCCTCTTCACCGTCACGCCCTCCCTCTTCTCCTCCTGGCCCCGCCTCTTCTCCCTCTGACCATGCCTCTTCTCGCCGGGACCCCGCCTCTTCTCCACAGGGCCCCGCCTCTTCTCCACAGGGCCCCGCCTCTTCCCTCTCTGGCCCCTATTACTGGAGGTGACAGCAGCTCTGCGGCGGGGACGGCGGCCAGCGGGCTTAGAGAGCTCATCGTCAGGAGAGGGGGCGTGGTCCGAGGGACTGAGCTCTGTCCTGTTCGCCATGGCAACCTCAGGCTGGTCTCCACGGTAACAGGGGAGCCTGTGATCAGACACACAGGTGACATCACCAAGTGAGATGATGTCAGCAGGTCAGACGATGCTCTCATTGGACAGACTGAACCACAGGTGTGTTTGTTGAAAATAAAACTGATCAATTTCGGGTAAAAACGTGAAAAATTAAATGTGAGACCACGATGTTTTCATTTTATCAAGCCTTGTAACAAAAAAACCCTGTTCTTATAAAAAGATATTTTTTTATCACGGAGCATTAGATACACATCAAAGAAAAAATTATTAGTTTTCAAAAATAAATACAAAATACTACAAGATTAAACTCGCAAACTTACAAAAAAGAAACAAAGTTAAAGTCATCAATTTATGTTTAAAAAGTCATAATTTTATGAAATTAAACTTGTAAATCTACCAGAAAAAAGTTGTAATATTACGAGATGAAACTCATAAATTAATGAGAAGTAAATTTACAGTTAAAAAGCATAAAGTCTGGTGATACGGTATTAAAATATATCATAAATGATCATAGTGAGTGATGGATGAATTAATAAATGGTCAAAATTATTAAATAAAATACTAGAATTATAAGATAAAAAATGGAAATGATCCAGCTCTCCGTTCTTAATCTGTGACTTTATTATTTGTAAAATAAGGACTTTAATCTCGTAATAATATTACTTTTTTCCTCATTAATGTACAATTATAATAAAATCCTATTACTACAACATTTTTCTACTAGATATAAAAGTTTAGTCTCCTAATATTAAAACTATTGATACTGATATTATTGTTAATTTACCATTCTTTTCTGCGTATTATGACTTTTTCTCAAACATACAACTTTATTCTCATATTATGACTTTATTCTGGAAATCTAACCTTTATTTCTTTAACACGGCTCTGATAATCCGTCTCATCATAACAATTAAAGTTTCATGTTATAACGTGAGAATTTAATGTGATAATATTAAAGGTTGGAGGTTATAATATCATTATGTTTTAATGAGCCGTGATGCTAATTTAAAAAAGAATTAACAGTTTCCATGAAGAATCCAGGAGCCGTTTCTTCTCTTTTTACATTATTTTTGTTCAAAAAGAGAGAAATGTTTTCAGGTTTTTACCTGAAACTGATCTTTGTTTTTGCTGTCATTTAAACTGAAAACACAAAATTAATCACCAGGTTTACTGCATTATTATTGATCAGTTAATCGATCAAACTGCACATCAGATCACACTTCATACAAATACCTAATCAGAATAAAATAAGATGAATACTGAGAAAACCAGACTCCATTCAAAAACCGGCCAATTTAAAGTTTCTCCTCTTTCAGCTCAAAGACCGACAACAGAGAAAAACATTAAATATACATTATTAATATTTAACAGTCACCTTTTAATTCGGCTGGAGCCAAATTCACAATCAGTCGTTTTTGGGCCAAAGCTTTGACTTTAAAGTGCTGAATCTCCCGACAGTGTCCCGTCCGCTCTTCACGCTGAACAGCCCGCGGTGCACCGAGGAGGACCCGGTCATCCCGGTTAATACATCACATTTGCACATCATACGGTGTGAGTTCCGTGTGGTTCGTACTTAAACTGCACTCAGAATTTATTAAATTGGGCGTTTTATTAAAGCTAAAACTTAAGATCTGTGCTCAGATTAAACGGTCGGAGAGGAACATTAAATCAGCTGTTTTCTGAAAGGAGTCTGGCGCTGCATCCTCTCGGCTCCAGGACCGGTCCGGGTCAGCAGACACCGGGACCGGGTCCAGTGTGTGTCAGTGAGTCCGGACTGACCGACACTAACTGATCGATATGTAAACGTATCGATAAAGGTAGACAGGCTGATGGCGGGGGTCAGATCACGGACAAAGGCCTTTTAAACAGGGCGTGTCCGATAATGGAACCTTCTGTCTGGTACTAACAGCTAACGGCAGGCTAATGCAGCTCCGTGTAGTTTTTAGCATGTTAGCGGCTAACGAGCAGCTAGCTGAGACCGCGCTCTGACACAGAGACCCGGATCTGACCCGGAACCAGCTCAGCACACCCGCATTACTGCTGCTGTTGTTGTTATTGTTTACTGTAACGACACGGTGCTCACCCGCCGACAGCCTCCTCTTCCTCTTTACCGTGATTATTATTATTATTAATGTCCAGGTGAGTCCGAGCAGCGACACCTGCTGCCGCGGAGGGACGCTGCAGCGTGCGTCTTTAGGGACTGTTGGTTATTTAAGGGGGGGGGGGGGGGTTTTTTAACATTTTGGTGATTTGTCTCTTAAATAAATATTGACATGTTTTTTATTATTTCGTTCTTTCTTTTAAGAATTTTTGGCATTTTTGTTTTCATCAAACTTGATGTTTCTTTTTTCTTTTTAGGCCATTTTCTTGTTGTTATTTCTTTGTTCTTTTCTTTCTCTTTTGTCTATTTTTCAGGTGATTTCTTGTGACTTTATCATGTCTTTTGGCTCTGTTTTTGGGACGTGTTATGAGTGTTACGGAGCTGTAACCATGGTGACGGAGGCTCTTTGTTGTGTGTTTGGGTTTTGGTGACGTCCTCCGGCTGTAAGAGAAGGTGTGTTTGTTGACGTGATGACGTTCAGGACTGAACAGAGACGCAGGGGGGAGGAGACATGGACACTCCTCCTGCTCCTCCTCCTGTGGAGCAGGAGGAGGAGCAGGAGGAGGAGCAGGAAGTGTCTCCAGCTGATAAAACAAACCTGCAGACAGAAAGTCCTCTGAAAGACGACCAGACGCCGACATGAACACACTGAAGGTGAGTCCACACAGACAGACAGAGACACGGGACAGGAGACAGAGACAGGAGACAGGAGACAGGAGACTGACAGACAAAGACAGGAGACAGAGACAGACAGAGAGGCAGTATCCATCCAGCAGGGAACGTTCCCACAATGCTGGCTAACGTTCCCTACAACCTGTAATAATGTTTTAAATAAAACATTTGAATCTAACGCTCAAAGAACGTTTTGAGGAGGTTTCTTATTTCCAAAAATGTTCCTGTGAGGTTCAATGACGTAACGTTGTAACTGTAACTCTGAGGATGTTTTGGTGATGTCGAGAGGTGACAGATCAGAGAGTTTTTTTTTAAGAACGTTCCCAAAACGTTACATGAGAACAAAGGAAGAACATTTTCAAAGCAGCTTTCAGAAAATGTTATTGAGGACTGAGATTATAAAATATGTTTTTAATGAAAATATAATCGAATATGTGTCAATTAAAAATAAGCATTTTTAACATTTCTGGATGTTTATAGAAAAACTTTTAAAAGAAAACTTCATTGGTCACATTGTAACATTTACAGAACGTTTTTACAACCAAACATTGCTCACTGGGGAGGCAGAAAGACAGGAGACAGAGACAGAGAGACAAAAGACAGAGACAGGAGACAGACGGAGACAAAGAGGAGGCTGATGTGTGTGTTTGGTTCCAGGTGAGCCTCACCTGCTTGCTGCTGATGACCTTTGACCTCCTCAGCGCTCAGCTGCTGAAGCCTCGACGCTGCCGAACGTGTGCTCCAGGTAAATGACCAATCACAGCCGTCAGATTAACTCTTTACAACCTGAGCAACTTTCAAAAACACGGCAACGGGCAACTTAACCTCAGAAAATTATCAGAAAATTAACAAAGATAAAGACTGAAAAAGTTACAAAAAAAGTTAAAAATCACAAAAAAGAAACAAAAAAGAAAACTACTAAAAGAAAATAAAAATACATTTAAGTCATTTTTTCCTGTAGGAATTGTGCAAAT
>NW_024627282.1:0-10292 GCF_008729295.1 Plectropomus leopardus | reverse complement strand
TGTTTTCTATATATATATATATTTATATTTAATGAAGAATGCAAATTTATTATTTTGTCATTAAAGGTGAAAGTGTTCTTTAGATGAGACAGACAAGGTCACCATGACCGTCTCAGATATCCTATAACCAATGACAACTTATCAGAACATTTTTGAGTCTAAGTGGATATTTGTGCTAAATTTTTAAAAAAATTCCTCAAGGCGCTCTTTAGATATCATGTTCACAAAAATAAGACAGACAAGGTCACAGTGACCTTGACCTTTGACCTATGACTGATAAAATCTAATCAGTTCATACTTGAGTCCAAGTCTATGTTTGTGCTAAATCTAAAGAAATTCCCTCAAGGTGTTCTTAAAATATTGTGTTCTTAAGAATGGGCCAGTCAGATGTTAGGACAGACAACCCAAAAACATAATGCCATAAACATAAACACTGAATTCATTTATCTAGTTTCAAAATTTTCATGTTCTATAGGCCCATGGAAAAGTGAACCAATAAGCATTTCACAGACCCTTAGTAACACAGGTACTTTGGTAATGTATTTATTTAACATGAAGTGGCATACTGTAATTCAACAGATGAAAAGTGAAATGGTTCTATGGTAAACACAGCAGCTGTCTGCCTTCTACTAATTTCTCACCCAAAACACCAACCCTTTCTCTTTCATCGACTTTACTGTGCAACTCATGAACATGTCCTTGTTTGACTGTCAATGGAAAATTCAAATACACTCATATCAGCACAGCACATCTCAGTCACCATCATGCTACCAGACTGCACATAGCTGGGCCCCATTTCAGAAAGTGGGATTAGTGAAAACTCTGAGTATGTTGAGCCTGAAATGAGGGAAACTGTTTAACAAAGCCAGCTCAGTTTTCCCCGAGTCACTTACTATGGCAACATGCTCTGTGCTCCGTGAAACAAGACTGATCACCTGCCGACCAAGCAGCAAGGAGGACACGGTGGTTACTTTTCTCAACTAAATCACAGACGTCGAGGCACAAATTAAATAAAGGCTTGTTGCATCAGGAGAGGAGGATTAGAGCTGTTTGGATGTCCGATCGCTCCAGCAGGAGGATCTATATGGAAGATAACGTGTCACTTCACAGTCTGTCATTAAGCTATCTGATCCTCTCCACCCTCATATATCAAATATTACACATTGTGGATTTGCGCTACTATAAGAGGAAATATCAGATTGCATTACAATTATTTACATGATATTATTATTTCCTATATATTAGACACAACACAGCTGACATGGTCACTGGTGAAATGACGTTCAGAATCCTGGTGATTTTTTTTTTTTTTTTACTTTTTTACGAGGCCTATTTGAAGACATTTATTGAACATTCACATTGAGGCCATAATTTAATTGGCTTTGCAAAAATGACATTGTCATCCTCTGAAAAGTGCAAATAAATGCCTTTAATCATGTTGGAAAACTACATGGGCAATTTTCAATTCAGAGCCTTAAAGTAATGTTTCGTCCACCAGTTCCAAACTCCACACTCCCAATAACAGGAGCAGTTTCTGATCCTCTACATCACCATCTCCTTACAGTAATGGTGATGTCTTTATCATAGTTTAAACTTCGCACCTGTATTTGCGTATGTGAATGAGGCTACAGTGAGAATGCAGATCTGTCTTTAATCACATATTAAGAAACATTACATGCGATGGAATTATGCCTTTGTGTTATAATTTTGAGGAAATGTCTATACTAGGCAATATTTTTCAACCAGAAAATCGTTTCTTGGTTCTTAATGAGAAATGAGACACACGTGTTGACGACTTGCCATCATTTTGTGAAAGTGATTGATCAATTGAACGAATGAATTAGTGGACTTAATAAACTAGTAGTGTTTAAAGCTATGCATTTTTTTCCCATGCTATCTCATGTTGTTAGGCTGAAGCTGCCATATTATCTTTTTAATTTTTTATTTTTTGAAAATATTTTCATGTTCCACATACGTGATCATTAAAATCTCTATTTTAGATAGGGGGAAATAAGTAGCTGTACTTTTAACTCCTAACTGATGGCTCTCTGTGCTCACCGTGAATGCGCCTCTCACAGGCTGAACACATTTAGAGTTGACTGATCTTATTCTGATCAGCTGTTCTAAAACCAAAAAACTCAGAGTTTCTCTGCTCAGTCTCAGCCAACTCAGAGGTCGGGATCAGGCTCAGAGATTGTTGAGCCTGCTTTTAGAGAAAGGGGCCCTGGTTTTATCAGACCTATGAAGTGCAGCTGCTCTGGGCCTAACATTTGCTGAACTTCATGCCCAAGTTCAAGTGAATGAAGCTCCAACAGAACACATTGTTACTGCTGAATACTAAAGAGCAACCAGCAGTGATCAAAGGTTTTAAAGCTGAAATTTAGTACTACAGAACAACAAAAAACATCACTTTTTAACAGGGAGAAATTTTTAACAAATCCAGCTGTCTGAAGCCACTTTCAAACATTTGTCCTTTATCTTCATGGTGTACAGGAATAATTACATATTCATGCCTTTATTTAAAAC
This sequence comes from Plectropomus leopardus, assembly GCF_008729295.1. Classification (NCBI taxonomy): domain Eukaryota; kingdom Metazoa; phylum Chordata; class Actinopteri; order Perciformes; family Serranidae; genus Plectropomus; species Plectropomus leopardus. The sequence goes on along the minus strand of NW_024627282.1, from coordinate 7,766 downwards.
TGAAAAGACCTATTATTAGATCTGCAGAGTAATATCATTCCTACAGAGCTTCTCTAAAAGACAAAAAAACAGAGCTTCATTTGTTTGTGAGATATGCCAGTGTGATAAAGGGAAGCTAAATATTCATTTCCCTCACTAGCTTATTCAAACTTGTCCATCCAGTTAGTTCATTGAATCTCACAGATGAGCACTGCTTTTTAACTGCAGCAACGCTGACAGGATTGTTAGTGCAATCTTACACTCGTGGTGACGATGGTACTGCAAGATGAGGATGAAATGGATTGAACTTTTTATTGCATGTTTACTGCTGTCAGCTGCTGAATGTAGTAAGTGACATTTCAACAGTGCTACCACTGAATTTTGAGCCATTCTGTGACTGAACTGTAGCTGCAAAGCCAAGAGTGTGTCTGTTGTAACAGATTAATCTTTTTTCTTTATGGTGATATTGTGAACAGGAGTTTACTGGACAATATCTCCATTTTGGCATTTATTAGTTAAGGTAGAACGACTAAATACCAGGTATTTACTCAAGTGATGTGTTTGTTCCACACTAAGCAAAAACTTAAATGCACCAGTTTTGTTTCAGGATTTTTAAAATTTTATTTAAAGTGATTTTTTTTTTTGTAGACAACTTATCTCAAACTTTGGTCACAATTTTCTTAATATCACTGCCTCCATCAGTATGTGTTATGACAGCTGAACCTGAACCTTTTTCTGCATTTACAAGTTAAGGTAGAACATAACTGCATACTCTATATTAAGTGAAATAGCACATCTATTGTAGTTTTGCATAATTACATTTGAGAAGGGGTGTGTTTTTATGATTACAGCATTTTTTGATGGCTTAAGATGACAATAATGCAGGATAAAATTTTAGAGATAAAACTGCTTCTCCCCTCAAAGCAAGACATTTACATTTCAAAAGCAGGACTTTGTCTTGTAATTGAGTACTTAGATGCAGATTTTTTTCTTTTACTGAAGTAAATGTAAATGACACAGCCAGTGGCATACATCAACTCTGATGGGGGACGCCATTGAGCCAAGAAATAAAAAAACAAAACTATTACCATGACACTATTTAAATGCAGTTACATGTTCACCTTTGTAAGAATGCAGAACAAAAATCCTGAATTATTTTGGTTTGATGATAATGAGAAAGTTTGGGCTCCCTTTATTTCTAAAGCTCCAAAAATTTAACAAACTAGACTGAATAATACACTCATGCTCTACAATACACAGTCAGTATAGATTCAGGGTGAATGTGTCAGCATCCATGGAATTAATTGAACTGATAGAAGAAATAATCAGCTGTATAAACAAAAACAAATATGCAGTGGGAGTATTTATACATTTAAAAAAAGCATTTGATAGGTATGGAATCACAGGGATTGCTCTAAACTGGCTGAAAGCCCAAAGGTAACTAACAGCAATTTGTGCAGATTGGCAATTAAAAATCAAAATGTCTGGATAATACAAGTGGGGTCCCACAGGGTTTGACACTATTAGTTCTATACAGAAATGACATATGTAAAGTAGCAAAAATATTGAGATTTGTTTTGTTGGCAGACAATCCTTATATTTTCTGTTCTGTGAAAAAAAAATTGGAGATAGTTACAATAAATTAAATTCTAAATTAGTCAATTTACAATGTGGTTTGACACAAATCAATTATAACTAAATTTGAACAAAAACAAACACCTTGTTTGGGTATTGTAAAATAAATACACAAAAACAAGTTGAGACTGACAATGTTATTTTAGAAACAGTAAATGAAAATACATTTTTGGGTGCGACACTAGACCACAAATTCACTTTAACCACCATATGAAGTATATTTGAGCAATGTTAGCTCGAAGCATTGCAGTTCTGGGGAAAAAAAAGGAAGCACTCTGGATCATAAAACATTGTACACTGTATTTTTCACTTGTTTTACCATATTTAAATCACTGTGTGGAGGTCTGACGCAAGAGCAAAACAAAAGCACCCTACAATCAATATGCATATTACAAAAAAGAGCCAAAAGGAAAATAAACAATGCAGGATACCGAGGAACATACTGCTAATCTGGGTTATTTTTTAAATTCACATTCATTGAAATTCATGGATCTGGTAGAATTTAAGATGGGACCAAAAAAAGTACAAAACAAGAAATAATTTATCCCTGCCAATAAACAAAAATGCTCTTGGACAAAGAAGGAGGTTATGATTTAAGAGGGAATTTGAATTTGAAAAATGGCATGCATGCACAAATCTTAAAATTACGGTTTTATCTATTTGTGGCCTGCTTTTGTGGAGTTGACTGGAGGAAGAAATCAAAGTAACAGTTTAGACTGTTATGCTGCCATGGTTTAGATTTGAAATTGGAGGTTGCATCCTCTATTTCATACCTCCTGTAACCTCTGCCATTGCTGAATCTTCTTCCCATTGGCTAGCTGACTCTCGTGTTTGTACTGATGAAGCAGGATGTTAAACATATGACATGGCAGTCAAACAAGAGAAGACAAAACTAGGTCATGCCCTCTGCTGTTTAAAAAGAGTACAGCAATTCATTCTTCACCTCACCGATTTGAATTCTCACAAACTTTAATGAACTTGAACTGTCTCTTGATCCATCACTTCATCCCTACTCAGCAGTCAATCCTGAGTGGAACATAATGACACCAACAGTCCCATCAGAAAGTGAGTGTCTGACTATCACATAACATCACACAACACTGGAGCTCTGTGTCCACACTGAATTCATTAAAATATGCTCCTCTGTAACTTCATGGAAACAACCTAGCTATCAGCTGTGCACTTAAGATCAGACTCGAGAGTCCAGGGGTGCCACTACTACTCACCTTGGTGCAACACAGCAATCACACAGCAATCCTCACGGCAAAAAAAAAAAAAAAAATTGGTGCAGCCTATATTTGTGTCCCTGTGCTGTGCAAGTAAAGGGACCTCACCACAGGTGTCTAGCCTCACTACTAGAAGAAACTCAGCTACTAAAAGAAAATAACTCACACAAAAGGATTGGAAGAACTACTGAAACGTAACCTAGTTGGCTTAACAAAATATAAAACTACAATACAACTCACGAAAAATATGTCAACATACAGTAAGAAACCAACAGACCCCAGTAACAAAATAAATCATAAAGGTCACCATTAAAGGGCCCAAAACAATAGAACTGTGGTAATTCCAATTAAACTCAACACAAATTGCAAACAAATGAGCAAAATAGGACTGAACTAAGGGAAACTAAGGTATAGCAAAAGGCAAAATAATGAAGAAAATTAGAGAATCACAATTAAGTTAAACATTAAACTAAGGCAAAACCAAACAGGCAAGGACAGAGTTCAGGAGGCAGAGGGAGAATAATAGGCACAGGTGCTTGATTGAGAGAGGTTAGGGGAGGAGTCAGTGCAAGGGTGCATTCACTGACACTATGCTCCACACAGCATTCTTGAGCACTTAGGGAAGTATTCCCCACCACAATCTGTTGCCTCAATGAGTGATTTGTTAACATGAAAATCAGATTGTGCAGTTTGTGATTTGTGATTAACCTTCCACCAGGCTGACCGTGTTTTGGCAGTTACTGTGTTTTTAAAGCAGTTATATATATTAATAGTTTTACTCAGAAAGGGTAGACCTTTGATTGCATTTTTTTGGCATATAGTTTGTTCTGTATCCAGTCAAGAATTATGATGTTGGGTTTTGTGGACCTGTGTGGTAATATATTGTTGGTGGCTGACTACAAAATAGTGCAGGAAGTTAGGGGCTTCTCGCACCCCTTATTGTGTTTTGTTTTTTGTTGGGGTTTTTTTTTATATATTTTTGAGATGTAGTATTCCAACTAAAACTGTAGTAAGATGGTTGATTTGTTCAAGTTCATTTAAAAGCCAGACAAGGTGGTATAGGCATTACTACTTTTTTTAACAGGAAAAATATAATATCATCGGCGTAAAGAATAATTTGTGTGTTATGTAGTTTGTTGTGATGCCGGTTATGGTGTTATTTTGACATACTGTCACAACTAATTGTTCAACAAATGAGGCAAACAGTGATGGTAATAGAGGACATCCGTGCCTGTTTTTTTCTGCAGAGTGTGAAGCTTTAAAATTAAAATATTGTCACAGGAGAAGAACACTTGAAATTACCTTAAATGATGCTTTTGCTAAATGAGATGGAACTGCCACTGCCAAAGTGTTCTCAATCTGAGTCCAGTTCTCCTTGTAGTGAAGATAAAGAAGTCCTCTCCATATTCGAGAGTTGATCCAGAGCTGATGGAGAAGTTTTCCACAATCATGCAGAGTGTTACTTCTCCAGATCTGCAGACCATTATTGTGTCATTCACCCGGAGTACAGAGAGAAACAGAGAGTTCCAGGACCAGTGGGAGGTGAGCATTAGGTTAAGGGATCAACATTACTATGATACAGAGTACTTTGCTAATAAGGTTTAAGCATGCCAGTAGTTTACTGAGGAATTAAGCAGGAAATTTTAAATTACAGAAACAGAAAATGTAAAAAATCAACAGTAATTAGCAATTTGAACAGCATACAGTTGTAGTAAAGAAAGCTGAGAAAAACATAAGATGAAGAAGAAGAAGCAAATTAAGTTCCAGGACCAGTGGGAGGTGAGCATTAGGTTATGGGATCAACATTACTATGATACAGAGTACTTTGCTCATCAGGTCAATAATTAGCTTAGAGTTAAGCAGGAATTTGAAATTGGAGAAACAGAAAAATGTAAAATATCAAAAATAAGCATCAGGTTTTTACTGTCAGCCTCTTTCATTTTGCACTAATTCCATCAGTCACAGAATAGTTCTAATATCATCCAACATTCTCAACATAATGAACAGTACCTTTACTCAAATGTAATACATTTAGATTGTATTCAACTGAGTTGGAGATTAATTAATTGAAGAAAAAAAAGGCCCAAAGCACATATTATGCAGCATGTAGCAAACAGGGAGTGTTTCTGGTCACAGCTCTTTTTAATTTTGTCATTATCCTGAGCGTAATTGCCAGTTAAGTTCATAGTGACAGCTGTTCAGCAAAAGCTACTTAATACTTGCTACTTGTTTTAATACTAGAACCACCAGGGGTCACCCAAAATCTAAAACTGCCAATGGGTAAAATCCACCTGCATTTAGAATGCACTGGTTTCCAAGGTGCAAGATGTTGCACTAGTAGTAGGTTAATGTATTCCTTATGTTAGTTATATGCTACCATATGGTATAATTTATCATTTATTTATGGTAATCACAAAATGACAATAATAAACTTGTGATGAAAGCTCTAATTCCTAAATCCATAAATCTCTTTCTCTTGTCCATAGTGAAGGTTAGCCTCGGACTTATGATGCTGCTCTATTACGTACAATAGTAGACAAAAGGCGTTACCATAGCAACATACAAGGTTATCTAAATGTTAATAGAGAGAACATAACAGTATTCTCAACGAGGCTTGGATGGTATGTTATATGTCATACCTTCATGAAATTTCACTGGGGTAAACAGTGTTGGTATGAGCTAACACTTAACTCATTTTCATCATGACAATTATCTACATTACACACGTTTAGGAAAAAATACAGATGAAGGGACATTTTATTGAAACAAAGTTACATACTTAAAAAAACAGCTGCGGGTAAATTTTACCCATTGGTGGTTGTGTTAATGCTATGAAGCAATACAAAAAAAAAACAACAACAACTCACTTTTAATTTCACTACAAAAAAACCCCAAAATATTACATTTCTTTCCTTTAAGATACTGTCCATCATTTTATTGAATACTTGATATTATTTGAAAAAAAAGAAGAACTTAATTTGTAATTATATGAGCATAATTGCAAACTACCTGTGGTGTACAGCATACATAAATAAATGAATGTCAGTAAGCAAGAAAAAAACAACAACAACAAGGCAATAAAGTCAAATAGGCATAATAATGATAAATTAGGGTAATAGGATGAATCATTCACACATGATGCATGGTGATTGATACAACTGCACAACAGCCCTTGGGTAAAAGGTGTTTCATTGTCTAGTTGTGCAGGTTTTTATTGTTCTGTAGCTCCCAGAGACTGTATATAAAGATGGACGTCATGCCCCGACTTATCCCCGCTACGCTAAAGTCGGGTTAAAATATCTGAGAGACAGGTGTTGCCATCTTGCAAAGGTGATGTCATTGAGAGACTGAATCTGGGCAGTAGCCATATCCGCAGTGAGGAATTTCCCAATAAAACACCTGTCTGACCAATTGTGAACAGCTCCATTGAATGCAAGCACATGGATTGGCTGTCACAGCTGTCAGTCATGGTGGAAAAGTTTGATGTGATTTAATAACTAATTAACAGACACTTGAAAAAAACATCAGGGTGAAGAGAACTATCTTCAGTGACAGAAACCATCTTTGGGAAAAATGTATTTGGCTTGAACTTTGAGTTTTTAGTTTGGCCTATGTCCCATTCACTAACATGGAGGGATGGGCTTTATGACCTTTACTGCATCCAGACACCAGGGGGTGATCCAGATTGAAAAGCTTCCCTTTGAGGGAGCTGTCATGTTGTCTATCTTTATATACAGTCTATGGTAGCTCTTTCCAGAGGGCAGAGGTTCAATCAGATGAGATGACTGCCAAGGTGAGAAGCTGTTTTTTTATTTTTTATTATATTTTTATTTTTTAGCAGCTTTGATTATGTGTTTAAACATAACAAAATGGGTCTATTACTCCTGCTGAAATCTAACTTAGATCCAACTTTAAAAGCAGCTTCTTGACCAACTCCTTAAACTTTTTTTTTTGGTCCATGCAGAACAACAGCTTCAACAACCAATCACAGTATTGTTAATAGACAGGCAGCAGTGATACTGAAGCAAGAATGTATTGTAAAAGCAGCATCTCTGCAGGATGAACCTTTACATAAGCTCAGAGCAGCCTCTAATGATAATCATATTTCCATTAGTAATAATATCATGTGCAAGCTCACTGCCTTTCTCCAGGAGTGCACAGTGAGCATCCAGCCTTTCCTTCTGTCTGGAAGTCGTGACTGTGTTTCTACATTCACGACTTTCTAATGTTATTTATGCTATTGTGTTTCTTTGCAGCTCAGTTTGCCTTTTCATTGTTTATCATGCTGGATTTGATTTGCATTGCTTTATAGCTAGAATGCTATAAATGTAATGTATTTTTCTATACAGTTTTTTTTTTCAAACAATTATGCGTAGCATTGATGATGTTGTATAATACTGTGAATCTTGTCTGAGACCGTTGGTGCAGATTTACATGACATATGAACAAATTTTCTCTTATTTCTGTTCGCATCCACAATTTGTTCTTGTTTTGTTGGGTTTAGGGATTCACCACTGTTTTCTTATTTTTTACTTTTTTCTGAGATAAGTAAAAATTGTGGTCAAGAGCACTTTTATTAACCGAGATGTTTTATTAACTTTTATTAACCGAGACATTTTGTTTTCACAAAATGTTGCCAAGCAAGAAAAAATAAGTTTAACATTTGAGGAACATTTCTGAATTACATAAATATAATAGAATTATATTTAGATTTTTATGTTTTAGAGGAATTATAATAATTTGATTTTTATACTTGTCCCACTGATTCAGATTATTAGAGTCGCTCTGCTGACCTATGCTGGAATGTAACATTCCTCAAGTACTGTACTTAAGTACAAATCTGAGAAACTTTTATTATTTATGAGTATTTTAATCTCATGCTACTTCCCACATTTCATTGTTCATGGTCATATAGTATATGTATGA
>NW_024627281.1:0-2210 GCF_008729295.1 Plectropomus leopardus | reverse complement strand
GTGGACTCTGTGTCTCTGCTGTCCTCTGTTGTGGTGGACTCTGTGTCTCTGATGTCTGACTGTATGAACTGTCTAAGTCTGTTCAGTGAAGGACTACAGATTATTTTTCTGTCAATGATCAGTGTCCCTGCACACTGTCCTTTTCATCAATTAAATAAACCAAACTAAAGCAGAACATAAAGACACGGAGGGTTCCACAGCGAGAACATCAAGCCTCTGTGTCTTTACGTTCTGACTGTAGAACCCGACACAGATGTAGACTCTGACCTTCCCATGTGGTTCCTGTCATCAAAAATCTTTTTGGCTCTCGTGTTAACCTGACGACACGTTCGAGGGACCCCCTCAGCTGAAGAGACAGAGACAGGAGGACAGACAGATACAGACAGGGACAGAGACAGAAGGACAAACAGATACAGACAGAGAAAGACAGAGACAAAGAGACAGAGAGATACAGAAAGTTCATTAAAGGAGTAAAGTTACGTTTTACTGAAACTTCATCAGTTAATAAAATACTGAAGTACTAAACACTAAAGTACTACACATGCTACAGTACTACCCATACTGCAGTGGTACACAAACTACAGTACTACACATGCTACAGTACTACACATACTGCAGTGGTACACAATCTACAGTACTATATACACTACAGTACTACACATGCTGCAGTAGTACACATACTGCAGTACTACACACACTACAGCATTACACATGCTGCAGTAGTACACATATTGCAGTACTACACATACTGCAGTGGTACACAAACTGCAGTACTACATACACTACAGTACTACACATGCTGCAGTAGTACACATATTGCAGTACTACATACACTACAGTACTACACATGCTGAAGTAGTACACATACTGCAGTACTACACATGCTGCAGTAGTCACATACTACAGTACTACACATGCTGCAGTTGTACACATACTACAGTATTACACATGCTGCAGTACCAGGAGGCCGACCATGAGGATATTTCGAAGTTTTTTGTTTGTTTGATGCTTGTTTACGTACCGATCCTCTCCAGGAAGTGATGTTGAACCCTGAGCTTCCGAATCTCCGCCTCCTGGTCTTTGTACCTCTGAGGAAACAGAAGCTGATGGGCGGAGCTGATGCCCGTCAGAGCCAGGAAGTCCGCCACATTCTCTCTGATTCGCTGATTCTCCGCCTCAGAGCACCGCCCCCGTCGCAGAGGCACACCTGGAGGACGGACAGGTGCGCTGCAGTCATCACAGTACTCACAGTATTAATACCCTGTGGTTTGCAGTATTACTAACTTGTTGTTTTAGCATTAGTGCCTAGTTGTTGGCAGTATTGGTACCTTGTTGTTTGAAGTATTTGAAGCGCTGCAGGTCGTATTTCAGTAGTTTGTTGATCTCATCAGCTGATTTCTTCTCGACGTCGGGAACAAACTCCTTCAGCTCCTGCAGCGACGCCCAGTCCGCGCTGACATCACAGGAAGTACACGTCAATACTGCGCTGCCACTGGACCAGAGAAGTACTGCAGTCTGTACTGCACTCTGAGTGGACCAGAGAAGTACTGCACTCTGATTTCTTGTAATATTAAAACTTTTCCTCGTGATGTTGAAGTTATAAAACAGTTTTTTGTGTTCTCGTTACTTTTTTGTAAAACTATAATGTGTACTTTTATCATTACGGCTTCTTCTTACTACATTACGACATTTTTAACAGAACGGTTTTTCTCGTGACATCGAGACAACTTTTGGACTTTATGTTGATTTTTGGCATGAAAATAACTCACATGTCCACTTCTTCATCTCCTCTTCTCCTCAGACTCCTCGCTCCTCCTCCTGTCGTCTCCTTCTCTCCTCCCGTCGTCTCCTTCCCTCCTCTCTTATTCTTCTTTTCTCCCACAGTCTCTCCTCCCTCCACACTCCCACCTTTCTTCTTCTTCTCCTTCTTTTTCTCTGTCCTGATTTTGTCTGTTTCTCTGTGGTTATGGTCTGTTGTTACCATGGTGACCCTGTCCTCCTGTTCCTTCTTTTCTGTCCTGTTGGTCTTTACGATATCCCTCACCTCCTCCTCCTCCTCCTCCTGCCTCTCCATTTTTCCTTTCCTCTTCTTCTTCTTCCCTGCTCTCTCAGGTGTGTCCATGTCCACAGGTGGACAGTCCTCCATCTCTGACTTCCTCTTCTTCCTCTTCTGAGGGGACGGAGAGTCTGCAGGAGGACTCAGAGTAGCA
>NW_024627280.1:0-3465 GCF_008729295.1 Plectropomus leopardus | reverse complement strand
TTATTTCTTTATCCTTTAACTCATTTTTAAATTTTTCTTGGTGTGTTTATTTTTTCATGTTTACATGATTGAAAGGTCTACATGTGCATTTGGTTGTGTATTTAGTTTTGGTATGTTCACATAAACCAATAAAAAGAGAATTACAAAAAACCCAAAAGCACAAAAGCTTGTAATTCAGAGACAGAAACATTACAAAATGACAAAAAATTAACAACAAATACACAAACGTGTTTGGTTTTGAGCTTTCTTCAGGGTGCTGCTGCTCACTGCAACCTGCAGAATGTGCAAGCTGTTAAAAACAGGAGTACAGACACAACAAGACAGAAGAAAACAAACAAACAAACAAACAAACAAACAAACAAACAAACAAACAACAACAAAAGAAGTGAGACATCACTGTCACTGTTAATCTAAAAACCAAACCAGATGTTTGGGGTGCAGACCTCTGGCTGTGTCTGCTCTGGTTGTAGTCACTCTGGCTATAGCTCTTCTGGCTGTAGTTTGTGTGGTTGTAGTTGCTCTGGCTGTAGTTTCTGTGGTTGTAGTTGCTCAGACTGCAGTTGCTCTGGTTGCAGCTCCTCTGGCTGTAGTTTCTGTGGTTAAAGTTTCTCTGGCTATAGTTGCTCTGGCTGTAGTTTCTGTGTTTTTAGTTGCTCTGGCTGTAATTTCTGTGGTTGTAGTTGCTCTGGCTGTAGTTTTTGTGGTTGCAGTTGCTCTGGTTGTAGTTGTTCTATCTGTAGTTGCTCTGGTTGTAGTTGCTCTGGCTGTAGTTTCTGTGGTTGTTGTTGCTCTGGCTGTAGTTTTTGTGGTTGCAGTTGCTCTGACTGTAGTTGTTCTAGCTGTAGTTGCTCTGGTTGTAGTTGCTCTGGCTGTAGTTTCTGTGGTTGTTGTTGCTCTGGCTGTAGTTGCTCTGGTTGTAGTTGTTTTAGCTGTAGTTTCTGTGGTTGTAGTTGCTCTAGTTGCAGTTGCTCTGGCTGCAGTTTCTGTGGTTGTAGTTTCTCTGGCTGTAGTTGCTTTAGCTGTAATTTCTGTGGTTGTTGTTGCTCTGGATATAGTTGCTCTGGCTGTAGTTGCTTTGGCTGTAGTTTCTGTGGTTGTAGTTTGTCTGGCTGTAGTTGCTCTGGTTGCAGTTGCTCTGGCTGTAGTTTCTGTGGTTGTTGTTGCTCTGGCTGTAGTTTTTGTGGTTTCAGTTGCTCTGGCTGTAGTTTCTGTGGTTGCAGTTGCTCTGGCTGTAGTTTCTGTGGTTATTGTTGCTCTGGATATAGTTGCTCTGGCTGTAGTTGCTTTGGCTGTAGTTTCTGTGGTTGTAGTTTCTCTGGCTGTAGTTGCTCTGGTTGCAGTTGCTCTGGCTGTAGTTTCTGTGGTTGTTGTTGCTCTGGCTGTAGTTTTTGTGGTTTCAGTTGCTCTGGCTGTAGTTTCTGTGGTTGCAGTTGCTCACTGTGACCAGCAGGTGCTGCTGTGATTTGTATTTTCTCTGACTGTCTCTCGTCTTCTTCTGCAGAAACTGGTTGCCCAGATGAAGCAGGACCCTCAGGTAACCCTCCTCACACACACAAACACACACACAAACACAGAGACGTGTTTCTGTGACTCATTGACTTTATTTCCTGTCTGATGAACGCACCGCAGCGAGTTCACATCAAAGCATGGGTTCGTTATCTCTGTATGCTGTTTAAAACACGAAGAAGAATCAGCAGAGTTTTGTTTGGCAGCAGTTAACCCGCTCCCGTTTTTTTTTTTTTTTTTTTTTTTTTTTCAGAACGCAGATCTGAAGAAGCAGCTCCACGAACTTCAAGCCAAGATCACAGCGCTCAGTGAGAAGCAGGTACGTCACATATTATATATATCTATATATTTAGACTGTATATTCACACACACACACACACGGCTGGTTTACAGTGTTTTTCTGTTAACGAGGCGCTCAGCAGATTTCTGTCTGCAGGAGAGAAAAGTTTCAGAGGTAAAATATTTACATTTTCAAAAAAGTCTAATTTAACCCTTTCATCCCTGGATTGTATTCAGACACCTTTCACGGGCCTTTAAATCCTCTGAAACACTGAAACGCAAGAGAATTAGTTTGATTTCTTATTTTAAAAATGAGGAAAAAATATCTTGAGCAACTTGATAAGAAATGTCCCATAAATAGCAAAAAAATGAGTACAACGTGACAAAAAATGACCTGACAATAAGATCAGGGAGATTGTTAGATAATATCAAAAACTAGAGAAAAAACTACGTTTACAATTCTTAATTCAAAATTATGTTACAGTGAGTATATATATATATATACATACACTCACACAATTTTGCATCTTTCTCCGTGGTTGTTTTGTGTCTCTTTGGCCTCTTTTTGTGGTCATGTTTTATCTCTTTGGAGACTTGTTTCTGTATCTTTGTGGTTGTATTGTACTTTATTTGTCCCCGTGGGGAAGTTGCTTTGCAGCAATAATCGCTTGACTCTTCTATATCAACTTAACAGACGAACGCATCAGTAAACAAACCAAACACTTCACATCGCACCTGAAGTAGAATTTTAAGAGACAGGACGCAGGAGACGTTTTCCTAAACCAGCTGGACATGCTGATTATTGTTTGTGCGTGTCTGAAAATTGAATGTCCTGTGGGACAAAAGACAGTATGGATCTATTTTTCTTGCATCTCGTAGATGTGATGCATTGTTTTGTATCTTTTTTGCTGTCTTTTTTTTGATCTCTGTAGTTTTGTCTCGTACCTTTATAGTCGTGTTTAGTACCTCCTGTAGTTATGTTGCACATCTTTGTAGTCGTGTTGAGTCTCTGGGATTGTTTTCTGTCTCTTTTGCATCTTTTTATGGTTGTTTTGCATCTCTTTGGAGTCTTTTTACGTATCTTTGTGGCTGAATTGCGCCTCTTTGTCGCCATGCTGCATTTTGCATCTCGCAGATGTGAAGCATTGTTTTGCATCTTTTTTTGGCAGTTTTTTTTTTAATCTCTGTAGTTTTGTTGCATACCTTTATAGTTGTGTTGCGCATCTTTGTAGTCATGTTGAATCTTGGGTTTTTTTGTGTCTCTTTTGCATCTTTTTGTGCTTGTTTTTGTATCTTTTTTTGTCATGGTTTTGCATCTGTTTGTAGTCTTGTTTTGTATCTTTGTGTCTGTGCCTCAGCGAGCTTCTCATGTCTCTCTGCTCCCTCCATGTTCGACTGTTTGTTTTAAATGTGCTGCTGCTTCCAGATCAGTGTGGGACAAGTATTAAAATAAGAATGAGTGTTTTTTGAAGATGCGAGGAGACGTGTCTGAATGTGAAATCAGCTGAGCACACATCGCACAGATTAACAGTAAAAATAGAAAGCTGGGTTTGTTTTTGTGCTCACCGACTGCTTACATAACAATTCAAGGTGTTTTCAGACAGTCGCTGCAACACTGTCTCAACACCAGATGACACACACACACACACACACACACACACACACACACACACACACACA
>NW_024627279.1:0-1269 GCF_008729295.1 Plectropomus leopardus | reverse complement strand
TGATGATGATGATGATGATGATGACGATGATGATGACGGTGATGATGCTGATGACGGTGATGGTGGTGATGGTCGGTCAGTGTCAAGCAGCAGCTTTGGTTTCCCACTCCTGTGAAAACAGCAGAGTTAACGACAAAAACTGGACCTTCTCTAAATGCTGCTGATCTGTGTGACCTCTGACCTTCCTCCTCTGGAAAACCTTCCCGTGTTCGATGAAGAGCGCCGACGGAGCTCGTCTCAGAGACGTTTTAGCCGAGGCCGTCCGTCGCAGCAGAGGGCTCAGGAAACCCGCCTGGACCAACTGAAACCAGTGAAACCAGTGAAACCAGTGACACCACTGAAACCAGTGAAACCAGTGAGCAGAGGAGGTCAGAACAGTGTGGTTCATTATAACAGAGGACATGTGCACTGAACTGATGAACTCACAGCAAGATGTTTTATTTAAGCAATATCGCACTGGAGGGAGTGCCGTTGTGCTGTATATCATCACAGCCGTGATGATACACGACCTCCAGTGTGATATTACTGTTATACAACAGCTCTATAAGCTTCTTTTAGTTGTTAATAGTAACAAGCGACAACAGATTATGATTTGTTTGTTTATTTAATGATTTTATTTTGGCTCCGCCAACACAAATAGCTAACAGCTAATAACAGCGCCAACTAGCAGTTTGAACCTGAGCTTACACCGTCCTGTAAACATACCTCACTTTTAAAGCATATCCCACTTTGACTCTAACACTAATTAACGGATTCTTAACGGCCGTGAAGCGGAGTGATACATGCAGAGTTCGAAGTTAACGGTCCCAGTGATGTTATACTGTATATCAGCACTCAGGAAATGCCTCTCGACCAATCAAATTGCTAACTTTTGTATAAAATTTGAATAAATCTTTATTTTTCCAGATGTTTTTTTTCATTTCCTGTGTGTGTTTCTCCCACCTGAGCGCGCTCGCTGCAGACGGCCAGCGACTGTCTGAAAGACGTGCGTTTGTTTTGCTTCCCGGCAGACACCAGGTTAATCTCTGAGCCCGCCCTCATCTGCACCGCCGATTTCCCCGTCAGCTCCAGCTTCTGGACGCCTCGCTCCACCTCCACCGACTTCCTGTCTAAAACACAAATAAACAATCAAATTATTCTATTTATTTATTTTCCTTACTTATTCAATATGTCTATCTGTCTATCTGTATATGTATTTATTTCCTTATTTAATTATTTGTTTATTTATTTATTTTTGCATTTTTTATAAAAAAAAATCCTAATATATAA
>NW_024627278.1:0-1693 GCF_008729295.1 Plectropomus leopardus | reverse complement strand
GGTCGCATATTTAGTTTTAATATTGAAGGTATTAACCCTTTGGGGCCTGGATGGACATTAGCTTTTCTTGTGCTGCATTCAGTGGCCTTTCACAGGTACTTTAACTTTTGAAACCTGAGCAAAAAGGTTTAATTCTCTTCAAAGACATGGGGAAAGGCAGTGAGCAAATTGCAAGAAATTGGTATAAAGTGACACGAAAACAAGTTGAAAATTAATGTTAAAGAAAGAAAGATAGAAGGATACATACGTACCTTCATACACAAACAAACTTGGTTGTATTTTTTACAGTGTATGTATTCTTGTAATGATTGATTTTATACTGCAGACACTAAAGTCCAAATCTAAATCGAAATTTTAATGAGCCTGTTGTAGTCTTGGGTTAAACAAAGGATGATTCAAACATCGATCAAGCATGATAATCAAATCAGTTCAAATCAGTTTTGCTTATGAAGCCCATTATCACAAATCACAGGAGGGCTTTAAGGCGTACAACGTCCCTCTGTCTTTGGACCCTCACATCGACTAAGGAAAAACTCCCCCCAAAACACACCCTTTAACAGGTGAAAAAAAACAGTAGAAACCTCAGGAAGAGCGACTGAGGAGGGATCCCACATGCAATAAATGTCGCAAAGAACAAAAACACACTCTGATGGGTCCTTAATTAGAAATAAATGAGCCAATTGCAGACTTATATGTGGTGGAGAAACTGTCCAAAATTGTCTAATTTAAGCTCCATGTGGGAAGTGGACGACACAAACTGTCTGCAAACGCACTTTAAAAGCCTAATATTGGCTGAGCCTCATCCCAGTGTGTGCACATTTAAACTCTCATCCAGCTGTTAAAGTGGAAGATGTCGGTTGGTGGTATTTGTGTTTACACCAGGATCTGTTTTCCATTCTTTAAGAGCTCGAGAACAATTGTACTAATATTTGGAGCGGCTTGTTTAAATGTTGCAGAAAACATTTCCCTGGGTCTGTCTGCTATTTTATAGAGACATCCTTGCGCAACTGACACGTGCACACACACACAAACTGTGTAGGACGCAGAGACAAATATGAATATTTATTCTTACAGTTGATGGAGTGGCGGCTACCCATGAGTCCTGACAATACATCAACACACTCTGTCACTGGCAACAAATCAGCTGAAACTCATTATTGAGCCAAAGCCCCTGGAGAGCAGCTGACTGTCACTGTGTGTGTGTGTGTGTGTGTGTGTGTGTGTGTGTGTGTGTGTGTGGTTATTACTTGGCATGCACTGTGTGAATCACTGAGCTCCAGTGGAAGGACTGCCTCACTGTGAAGTCCAGTGAGCGGCTGTGAAAATCCTCCACAGACTGGAGACATGAGCGTCACATCTGCCATTAAAGGAAATTACTAAAACGTTTTTCTAAAATAAAGCCCTAATGGTCCGAGCAGATGCTGCAGGAGTCAGCGGAAGATTTATGTCTTTTAAGGCAGACATATTTGATGTAATAATCAGTTTTAGAGTTGTTGATGTTACTTTGAAAAAGAGCAATGCATTACTTTACTGAAATACTTTCTATAGAAAACAATTTGTTACGCTATTCAATGCATTACTGAGACGCATTGTCACGTCATTGCAAGTTCATAATATTTCAACCCTAAAACTTCCACATATGCCCATATAAGGACAAAATAGGACTCAAAAGAAACAAGATGCAACTGTGGTC
>NW_024627277.1:0-13133 GCF_008729295.1 Plectropomus leopardus | reverse complement strand
TCGGCACGCTATTTAATGCTGTTTTGAGGTGTTTTTAGCTGTTTTTGGGATGTGTCATATTTTGACATTTTTCCATACTATAGCCTTGCTGTTTTAGTCATTTTTTCAACGTGCAGCATTTTGGTGTTTTTGGTCGTTTTTGCAACAAATTATGCTATGGTGTGTCTCGGCACGCTATTTAATGCTGTTTTGAGGCGTTTTCAGCTGTTTTTGGGACGTGTCATATTTTGGCATTTTTCCCATACTATAGCCTTGCCTTTTTGGTCATTTTTTTCAACGTGCAGCATTTTGGTGTTTTTAGTCGTTTTTGCAACCATCTATGCTATAGCGTGACTCGGCACGCTATTTAATGCTGTTTTCAGGTGTTTCCAGATGTTTTTGGGACGTGTCATATTTTGACATTTTTCCATACTATAGCCTTGCCTTTTCAGTCATTTTTTCAACGTGCAGCATTTTGGTGTTTTTGCTCGTTTTTGCAACAAACTATGCTATGGCATGACTCGACAAGCTATTTAATGCTGTTTTGAGGTGTTTTCATCTGTTTTTGGGATGTGTCATATGACATTTTTACTATAGCCTTGCCTTTTCTGTCATTTTTTCAACGTGCCATATCATGCTGTTTTTGTCTGTCCACAATTGCATAAAAACTTCAAAGTATGTATTTCATCCAAAATGGCATAAAGTTGTCATAGCGTAGTTTGTCAAAATTAGACAATTTCCCCTTGGGGATCAATAAAGTATTTCTGATTCTGATTCTGATTCAAAAGATTCATTAAAAAAAGACAGTGATTCAAGGACGATCATTAAAGATAAGTTACGTACTATCATGTAACAAATTATGTCTTTGGAAGATGAAGAGTCGTATGATTTTTACCTTGTGAAGAATCGATGAGAATCTGTCATTAATCGATTTTCTTGTTTTCATCTTTCAGGTCTGAACGTCCACAGCATGCTGAAACACGAGGCAGTCGTCCTCACTCTGGGAACCATCAAGTTTCTGGAAGACAAGCTGCTTTGGCACGACCAGCGCTACACGCCTCTGTACCCGTTTAAACTGCCGTACTCTGACTTGCCATAGAAATGACCTGTAATATATTCACTGACTGCAATGTTTCGTTGATCTGTTTATTATGTTTAACAAAAAAATTCAATAAATAATGCCAATGTCAAAAAAGAAAATACAAATTTGTATTAAAAGTATCTAAAAAGGCATGTTGAGAACAAAAGGCCTAAAATCGATAACTGAATTTGTGTGGGAGGAGTCCGTTGGCTAAATCGTTCCTAATTTCCCAGCGCAGGGCGGAGCGTTTTTTCTCCGTTGGCACGATGTAGGTATTCGGCACGTACACTCTTCGTGGTTTGGGCTGCAACACAGAACAAGACAAAGGCTACGTCAAAACCAATGTGGATCCATTTTTAAACTTTTTTTTTCTTTCTGCTAAGTGCTAAAAATGCAACACAACAGTACATTTTTGACGCTTAACTAAGTGGAGTGAAGCTGGAGGGACAGATGGCAGCTTACTGATGCTTCTGTCTTGTAAAGTTTTCTCTTAACTCTGATTTTTGTTTCAGTACAGTTGATCACATGATATCCATATTACTGACATAACTTTTATTAGCAGTTCTTAAACAGAATAGGGACTTTTGATCAAGATTCATCAATAACCTATACTGTATGATCCGCTGCACATTAAAAGGACAGCTACAGTCTTTTGAAGTGGGGTTCAGAAGATAAACAGTCAGTTTGTTACATACAGGAGATTACAGTAGTTTTGAGGCAGGAGCACTGCAGCAGCGTGTATTTTGGGACACGTTTGAATGAGAACGGCCCTACTAAAAACAGCAAAGTACTTCATACAGTATGAAAAGTACATGAAGTACATGAAGACAAATATTCAACTGGAAGTTAAAGTCAGTGAGGTGTTACGAGGTTTCCTCGGTGCTGTGGTATAATTAAAGAAGTGTCGCCAAATCTGTTTAAATCTCCGTTTTCCTGACATCTCATATCAGATTTCCTCCATGTATAAAGTATTAGGGGAATTATTGAGAAGTGTTTCCTTTGCATTTTAATTTTTAAAAAATCAGCAGTTATATGATAACATCGTGGAAACGATTCTCGTATACACAGACACCGGGCCGGTAGCTTCTGTGTGCACGCATCTTTTTCTACAGAGCGGTGAGTATAAACCGATTTATAATACATCAGTGGTATAAACAAGCAAGTAAACAATTGTGAACGCTCACATGACAACTGACATGAATAAACTCAGCAGCACAAACACATTTCGTTAGTCCGCCATTCTTGTTATTTTTCTTCTCCTACTCGAGCGCGGTTATTTGCGCGAGGTTCGGCCGTGACGTCTCCCGTGAAGGGATGACGTTATTTTGTAGGCCAACCAGGAAGTTAGCATCGCACTGGTTTCCTCCTAAAAACCTCCTGGGATTTTCGATTTCGATTTTCGATTATCTGCAGAGAATAAGCTCTGTGGCGAACAGGTTTAGTTCAGCGTGATAATCTTCACAGATGAACACCCCGTTTGTGCATTTTGAAGCGTCGCAACTACAAACACTGTAAAAACACGATTGAAAAATATAAAAAAACAGATAAATCTACAAGTTGGACTGATGCTGTAAAGCTGTAAAGGCAGAAAAGTGGGTTTAATGAGTTTGTGTGTCGCTGTGATGACGTCTAACGTCTCCGACAAACACTGAAGTCCCATTTAGCCGCTTGCTAGCTACCACCTTTTTTTGGACGAGTAAAACCTTAAAAGTACAAAAATTGGGTTTAGGCGGATGTATTTTATGTTGCAGAACAAAACATCTAAATATATTTAGCCTGTTAACCGCAGACCTTATTTAAGGCATTTTACCGAAAACCCATTCAGAAAACCCAGAGACTTTTAGACGAGGGAACTGGACGTGCTAAAAGGCTAACGGACTTCCGCGTTAGCTATAAAGCCAGTTTACACAGCGACAGATGGGGGTGGCATTTTTTAAAAAAATTACTTTTTACACGCTTTCAAAACTTTGCATTTTCAAGCCTCCAAAATGCTGATGACGAGCGAACGAAAGGCCGCACCCCAACAAACGTTTGACGTTTGATGCAAGACCTGCAACCGTGTAAACGGACAACTAAAAACATCAATATCAGCTGAAGTGTGCGCTATATTTACAGTATTTTCACTGTTTTACCTTCCTGTCGGGGAAACTGTTAACGGCTTCAGTTTCTTGTCAAAGTCACCCGACTCCGTTGATAAAAACGATTGCTTTGGTTAGGGGTTATTGTTCATAATGGTGTTTCAGGGCCGATTTTGAACCCGTTTTTGGAATCGATGTGCATTTACTTTAAAAATGAAATGAATGAAAATATTTCTGCTGAAATTTAGAATCTAACAAACTCCAACACAAAACTGTTTGAATGCCTTTAGCAAATTTTTAATCCAAATTGAACCTTTCAACATCATAAACAGCAAGTTTCCAACAACTTTTTTAAAAAATAAAGTTCGGTAAAAATTTTAATTCAGAAAAATGAATATATAAAAATAACTTCCTACGAGGTAAAAGTTGCTTCCACGCTGACACATGTATTGCAGACTGCCTTCCCTGGTGTTAGTTAAGAATAATACACACACTTTTTCATTTATTTTACCAGCAATCATTAAAATAAAACGCTGATGCATATAATCGGCAAAATGCCAAATATCTGCCCTGATAATCGGCCAGGCTGAAAATCTGTTGAATCCTGATTTTACCTCGCAGAAAGCAGGAGCTACTGCTGCCTCCACCAGTAAGTTTGTATTATTGTTATTATTGTGATTTAATGTTGGAAATCACTCTCTGACAGCAAAGTAAAGCTGTGAAAATGCTCCAAATCAAACGCACAGACTGTTTTTTTAGGTGGTTAAAAGACTTTTGCTGCCATCTACTGGATGTAACACACCGACTGGTTTAGTACCTCACACAACCCACTTCAAAAATTACGTTTTTTGTGAAAGCTCCATTTTGGACCGTCAGATATGGCATCGGTGTAAACAGAATGCAAGCACACCAACTGGCTCTCTAGCCGTTTTTAAAAGTGAAATACATTTTTATTTATTTTCACAAAGTTAAGTGTATTACTGAGAATAACATCCTCTGATCTGCCTGAAAACATGCACTTATTTTACTGTTTTTAAAGGTGCATTCAAAAACAATAGTGGTGAGATAAATTTGAATATTTGAGGCTGAAAAGAAGGTAGATTTATTGGTCATTTTTTAAATGAAGTTTAAAAAAAACGAAAATGAAAATATATTTTAGCACAGAAAATATAAAAGAAATACTTTACCGGAGGAGGTTGGTATGCAAGTCGTTCCTGAAAACAAAAACAGGACGAGTTTAAGCAAAACGTACAACAGAAAAGTATTCAGAAGCTTTATTTAAGTAGAAGTACTAATACCACACGGAAAATACTCCACTGCAAGTAAAAGTATGCAAGTATCAGTGTTAGTCAGTGTTTCCAAATTATATCTTCTGCATTAACGTGTGTGTAGCATTTTCCAGTTATAGATGTTTACATTTTAACTCTTTATATCCTGTTGGGTTGTTTAATCTACAGGATGCGTCATATTCTCAAATCTGTTCTCAATTCTCAAATTATGTTGTTATCTCGGGACAGCAATTTCGTTTTCTCGAGAAAATTACCACGTTATCTCAGGAAAAGAGGCAACAAAAAATGTGTGAATGAACGGCTGCTTCAGGCTTCCATAAAATACAGTACTTGAGTAAATGTATGAACAATTGTTTTTAACATCCTGTGCTGCAACACTGGCTATAACTGCACATATAAAAGCAGAGAAGTTTCTGGATTTTTTTAAAAACCCAGAGGACAATATTTTAGCGTGAAAATCTCTGCAGCGAACGCTGTCGGAGGAGCCTGAAAGTTCATACTTTTACATACGTTTATACGGTTTTTAAAATCTTAATAAAAGATAATCTGCGTACCTTTATCTCCACGCGGAGAGCCCTTCTGTCCGTCTCTCCTGGAAGTTTAAACATTTCCCACAGCTGCTTATACTGGAAATACCTGCAAAGATGAGAAAAACCACCAGTCAACCATCGACCCGACACGAAGAGAAATAAAGAGAAAAAACAAAAAAACTGCGTTGTGGTTCTGGTTGAATTTCATGTTGGTAACAGTTAGTTTGAGCATATTTTATCCAGGTGTCATGTTTGTAACTTACTTGGCCACTGGGTCCGTCTTCTTTAAGGTTTGCTGACTCATCACTGGTCGGATGACTGAAACATCACAAAAATTTGAGAAATTATAAAACGCTTTTGTGTCATTTAATTATTTTGTGCATTTTTTGGGTTTCTGTTGACTTACAGGATTTGGGTTTGGGTCTGAGGTCACCGTCACTTTGAGTTCGCGTCTGTATAAAAATGAAACAGGTAAGTTATTTTTTACGAGACATTTATTTTAAGACACAAACTGCGGAGACGTTCTGGGGAACTACATTACCCACCATGCCTCTCATGTAGGAGTCAAAGGCACTGTAGGAGACTCCCTCCGTCTCAGAGCTCTGGGCGTCACTCTGACCGGAGACGTCCTCGTTCTCAGTCTCAAAGTCGCGTTGAGTCGGCGAGGACAAACGAAGATCCGCCAGCCGCTCCTCCAGTAAACTCGCTGCGTCTGCAAAGAAACAACATGTCGTGCGATTAAATTATTAGGATTTTACTGAGTTTTTCACAGACTAACATAACTTACTTTAGCAAAGTGCTGGAAACATCAGGAAGCCCAGATTCATTTTTTTATTTCATTTCTTTCAAATGTCTGTCAGACCTTCGTCAGAGCTCTGGGTTTGTTTTTAACCTCCTTCAGCGTCACTATCACACTGTTAAATCTGAAAAGTTCATTTTAGGTATGTTTGGAAGTTGATTTTTTTTTTGTAAAAATATCCAGGAAACTGCCTTGAAAAATGTTATTAAATTCAACAAATCTTAATTGATGTTTACTTGGTTTATTGAAGCCGGTTAAAGTTTGAAAGATTTATTTAAACGTCATTTTTAAGTTGCAACAGCTTTACACAATAAAGTGGATACAAGTTTTAAGAAAACGTAACAATAATCAAGTATACTGTGCTATGTATCTGTTTTCTGCTGGTTGCAAACTGCTCATATTTGTATTTTCTTAAAAATATTTAGAAAACAGAACGTGCAGATCTCCTAACGTCATCATTGGAAAAATCCTCTTTATCACGATTAAATGAAAAACAAAATGTAAGTACATTTTAGCTTAGGTGAGGGACATACAATTTGAAAAGGTAGCATTTTATATTTATTTTAAATAAAAAAGTCTCACCCCGGCCACCCTCCTCCTCTGATAAATAAAGCACAGTCCCACATCACCAGCACGGATGCTTAGCAATGTGCTGCTTTGGATGTGGCCGCAGCAAAACATATTTTAACCACTTAAAGACATCAATATCGTTTACTTGTACTCTATATTTGAATATTTTCTCCTCTTTGACTTCCATGACAGCTGATGGAGGCAGCGGCAGAGCAGCCTATATCGTGTTTTTAGGTGGCTTAAAACGAATGAATGACGGGTTTGCAGAGTGCCGTTTGATTATATGTTTGTGACGCAGCGGTTTTTTACCCTGGCGTTATTGTAAATGAAGTTATGGCTGTGATTTGGTCTTTATCATAGACTGTATGAATAATATAGGTTTATAGCAACTAGCTGAAAGGGGGCAGATCTAATTCTTCCATCAGTAAATCGATTCTCCTCCGCTGCTTTTATACTGCGACAAGGACAGCGGTCCACTTAAATGTCCTAATCGAGCTATAACCGCTGCTCGACTAAACTGCGCATGTAAACATCCTGAATGTGACATTTTACTTGTCCCGGCCAATCGGGTAATCTTTTTCGTTGAGCCCTGAGAAAGCACCGATGTTGTAAACATAGCGACCGGAAACCATTTACCCTGTTTACGCCTGAGGTTTCCCTCCCACTCCTCACACATCTGCTCGAACGTCATCTGGCTGAAATCCACTTTGGAGTCGATAAACTTGATGTCCTTGTTGCTTGAAGACTCGTCTGGATCCTCCGACTCGACTTTGTCCTCATCGTCTTTCTCTTTATTCTCTTCGATAAAGTGCTGCACATCTTCGTCAAGCCTTTCATATTCTTTTCCTCCTTCAGCAGCATCACTCCGTCCTTCCAAATGCGTCCCATCCCGTTTGTCTTTAGCTACAGCGAAGTGATTTTGGTCCTCAGATGTTGCATTTGTCACCTCATTTTTGGACACTTCAAATGTCTCCTTGTCTTTATCATCTTCTTCTCGTTTCATGTCCACCTCTACATGCAGATTGTTTCTAGGCTTGGCGTCCCCTAACGCGCTCTGTAGACGAGTCTCTTTGAGGTCCGGCTCTGTGGTTTCGATGTCAAACCCGCCAAAGCTGCACAGCGATCGATCATCTTGTTCTTCGTCGTCTCTCAGCTCGGACAGATCTCCCCGACTGTCCTGATCAAACTCTGTAATGGTGTGGTCGTCTCTGTAGTCCGCCTCCTCCGGTCTGTAGGTGCCGTATCCGGACGTCATCAGACTCGGAGCTGGACTCTCAGAGCTGCTGGTACAGCTTTCTTCATCGTCATCATGACGTTCTTGTTCAAAACTCTCCGCACTGATGTCGACCTGGTTGTTCAGTTCAGGTTTTTCCTTCTCCGAAGCCTCCTGGTCAGAGTCCTCAGAGTCGCCAACAGGTTTGGAGTCTTCCTTGTCATGGTCTTCCTCTTCCTCCTCCTCTGATGCCTCCTGGGAAAAGTTTTCTGCATTGCCAACAGATTTGGAGTCTTCCTCCTCCTCTTGTAAAGCCTCCTTGGAAGAGTTTTCTTCATCACCAACAGGTTTAGGACCTTCCTCGCCAATCACTTGCTCAATGTCCTCCTCCTCCTCTGAAGCCTCCTCAGAATTGCCAACAGGTTTGGAGTCTTCCTCGCCAATCGCTCGCTCATTATCCTCCTCTGAAGCCTCCTGGGAAGAGTCTTCAGAGTCGCCAACAGGTCTTGAGTCTTCTTCCCCATTATCCACCTCCTCATCTGAAGACTCACGGTAAGAGTCCTCTGAATCGCCAACTGATTTGGAGTCTTCTTCGTCGTTCTCCTCTTCTTCCTCTGAAGACTCATGGTAGGAGTCCTCGAAATCGGCAACAGGTTTAGAGTCTTCCTCGCCGCTCACTTGCTCAGTCTCCACTTCCTCCTCTTCTGAGGCTCTTTGGTGAGAATCCTTAAAATCACCAACCGGTTTTGACTCTTTTTCGCCCATCACTCGCTCAATCTGCTCCTCTTCCTCCTCTGAAGCTCCTGTGTTGGAGTCCTCTGCATCGCCAACATGTGTGGACTCTTCCTCCTCTGAGGAATCCTGGTTAGAGTCTTCGGGACTGTCTTCGTCAACAGTTTGTGACTCTTCTTTGCTGATGTCTTGCTCGGTCTCCTCCTCTGAAGTCTCCTGGTGAGAGTCCTCTGAATCGTCACGGAGGTCTTCCTCCTCTGAATCCTCCTGGTAAGAGTCTTCGGACTTGTGAACAGGTTTGGACTCCTCTTTACCGATCACTCGCTCAATTTTCTTCTCCTCTGAAGCTTCCAGGTCTTCCTCACCAATTACTTGCTCAATCCCCACCTCCTCTTCCTCCGAAGCCTCCTGGTAGGAGTCCTCTGTTTTGCCGGCAGGTTTGGAGTCTTCTTTGCCGATAACTCGCTCGATCTTCACTTCCTCCTCCTCCTCCTCCTCCTCGTCCTGACGCTCTCCGTCAGACCAAAAAGAGGAGTAGAGAGAGTCCTTGTTGTCGTCGCTGTCCCCGTCCCTCCGACTGCCGTACATTTTGTACATGTTGGCGTCTTGCGCTCCTGCTGAGGTGTGTGATCTGTGGAGGCGGAGGGCTTAACCACGGAGCTAAGAGGATTACATCCAGGAGCTTCTTCTCCTGCCGGGCCTCTTCTCCGTGCTCAGACAGCTCAAACTGCCGGTGGCCAACGGGATTACAGCTCTGCCGCTTTTTGTTTAGTTCTTTTACTTGATTTCTATTTAATTTCAAATATTTTACAGAAGAATGAAAACAACTCCACAACCCGGATGCCTCAGGATTCAGCTTGTTTGTGTTTGTTATATGAATAACTTCTTTTTGTGGGACAATAAAGATCGAAAGTGAACTTTAAAGTAAATGTTTTGCTTGTTGTTGTAATTTGAACATTGTTTGTTTTTTTCCTTTAAAATAGATAACAGTTAAAATGACCTTCACTGGTGATTTGTTTTGATGACGTTGATTTTTTAGGTACATCTAACTTTAGAACACTGAGTCGCTATCATCTTCTAAATTTTCTCCTAAAATATATTTTTTTCAGGAAGTTTAACTTGATTTTACCTGATTTCACTTTAATTGCCTTTTTCTTTTTATTTATACTACTGGAATAGTGTTAAAGCTATTTGATGCTGGTCCAGTTGTGTTTGTAACCTGCATTTTGAAAAGTGATCTTTAAATAAAGACTATTATTATTATATAATTAACACTTTAAACAGAAGATCAGAAGATTACAGTAAAAAAAAATACCTGAGTCTTCACTGTAGACCGATTCATCGCAGACAAGAGACTGTCCTTTATGTTTCCTGTAGGTGGGAAAAATATACGTTAAATTTCCAGAAAAGATGATAATTTAAGGATGTACAAAACTCAAAGGATTTTTCCTCTTTTTCTTTTCCCTTTTTTAAATGACAGATGCTATTTTTTATGTGACGAATCATCTTATCAGTCAAATCTTCTGCTGTTGGAAAAATTAAATTTTCAATTTAAATCCACTTTAAATCTTTGTCTTCATTCAGCGTGACACACATTTCCTGTTTCTGTTTGCTGCTGAAAATATTATTCAAATTTTATCAACACAGAATCAGCAACAACTTAGGTCAATGATTCACTGTTTTTATAAAAAAAAAATACAAAAATTATTTTCAATTTTGCAAAACTACAGTTTTATAATCATTAGAAACCAAAGACCTTTGAATTTCTTTGATTGCTGGTCAAACATAAAACTTCTGTCATTAATTTGGGTTCTGCGTTTGGTGACATTGAACATTATTATCGACATTCAAAAGACACTCATCTGAAAATCTGATGGATTATCAATCAATGAAAATAATGATTAACAGCAGCTGTCTTTACAAAGAGAGACAGGTACACAGGAGAAGACCAATGAGAGCAGAACAAAAAACTCCCGCCTCACATGTGATCAAGAGTAAACTTTAACAACAAGGTTTCAGTACAAAGACCTTTATTGGGAATAACACGGGTGGGCAACCTGAGGCTCTAGAGCACATGTGGCTCTTTAGCCCCTCTCTCTTTAAAGATTTTCATTCAATTTTTCAATTGCAAAAATATGTAGCCTGCACACAGAATATGAAAATGTATTTCATTAACTAAACTATGCATCATATTTCTGTGGCTTTGGTGCCTTTTCCTGGATCAAAAAAGCCTGACTAGCTATGGATTCCAAATCCAAGACAGGAGAAGACTCAGAGGAAAATGGAGAATAATAATAATAATAATAATAACAGTGCATGGATAGATCTTTTAATTTTTACCGCCAACACTGCAAAGTTAATGTAACAAAAAACAATAAACAGTGGTAAAACATACTGATGAATGCTCATGTAGACCCTTTAATAAGACCGACAGGCTAGTTTGACTACATGTGTTGTTACCTGCAGCTCCAGACAGATTTTTTTTGTTTTGGGCCAGAAATGGCTCTTTTGATAGTAAAGGTTTCTGACCCCTAATATAAGATAACCTGAAGAAAGTCCGAGAAAGTACTGAAACGTTATTAAAGTTCACTCTTGATCGTGAGCTGTGCGTGAGAGTTTTTCGTGATGAGCAAACTAACAAATGAACAGGGGTGTAAAAACAGCTAAAGACATCAGCGATTATGCTGATTTACATTACCTCAGGACTTTTCTCTTGATGAAGCGTCCCCTGTGGGAGTCGGGGGTGGACGTGTAGCTGTCGCTGAGCGGCGGGTGGAGAGCGTCGCCAGGATCCGGATCCGGCTCCACCTGCAGCCTGCCGGGAGCGCCGGGAGGCAGCCGGAGATTCAGAGCCACCGAGTGCTGAGCGTACGAGTCGCAGGGTCCCTGCTGCCGTCCGACGTGTCTGTTCTGACAGGAGGTGAGCACCTGGGTTAAATTATATATATACAATTAATTAATCACATGTGTTCACGCTGTTAGAAGTGTGACGTCAAAATCCTGTTTTTATCTAAACATTTCCTTCCTTGACTGACGATGCACCAAACTCCACAGAAGGGTTTTATCCCGAGCTTTTTAAAGGTTCATCTTCAACTAGTATTTTCAATTTAAATCTCATTCTTAAAACATCCTGAATGATGTGAATTATTGTTCAATGGAGTCTTGATCTTGGTCATAACCCTCTATTTCTTTCTTGTTTAGTTTTGCTGTCTTTTGTTGTCTTTTGTTGTTGTTGTGCACTTGTGCAAAATTAATAACATTTATTTTAAAAAAAAATCTTATGTGACAATAAAATGTTTAATACTGAAGACTTAAAAACTGTAAAAATAATAATAAGACTAAATGAATAAATAAAAAATCTGCACACTTACATCACTGAAACATTTTTTTAGGTTTGGCCTTTTTGATGTTTCCAGCACCTTTCCAAAACTAACGTGCATTATCAGATTCAAGACTCTCACATGATTTCTAATTAAATGCTACATTTTTAAATTGTGTTTTTTTTCTTCTTCTTTATTTCTGAATTGTTCACCTGCAGTCTGGTCTCTGTCGTGATTATCACCTTTTTAGCTGCTCTTTTGTTCAAAATTCAAAGAAAATCTCTGCTGGTGCACGATGTTTCTACAAATGGGTTTGTCAGTGGGTGATAGCCGAATGTTGTTATCACCGATGTTTATAGTTATTTAAGCTTTTTTTTGGATATCCAACACCAGCAAAAATAAAACAATATGAGTAATTTGTGGTTAACACTTACCTGTCTGTCAGGATCCGCTTGTCCAGCATGTAAGAAAAACCTGTCACCTTTAAAGTAGCACCGACCGACTGTGGAGTAAAACATCGAATTCAACAGTTTATATACAACTTTTAATGAAAACTCTTCAAATTTTACACTTGACTGATGACATTAGTTGTGTTATAAAAGTATTGGTGTTAAAAAAATGACATTTATGGTTATTACTAAGCCACAGTGGGATAAGTGCCGGGACCTTTCTCTTTGGTGTAGGCAGGAGGACTCGGCTGAGACGCGGCGGCGTTTATCTGAGTGGATGAGGCCAAACTGTCCCATTCTCCATGTCGAACCAGTTCATCAAGATCTGAAATTAAAAACCAAAAATTACGTCAGTCTTTAAAGATGAGTAAAAACACGGAAGACATTGACTTTTTTTTTCCTCTAATGATCTCAGTTTTTCCTTTAGATGCCATTCTTAAAGGCTTTTACTAAAAACAAAAAAAAACAGACAATGGTTTTTTGACCAATATTCATTTTCTTCACATCGAAGCACAACAAACATTTAGTTTAATTCACATTTAAAAGTCTAACCTTGCTTGAATTCCAGCAGCCTGTGTTTCGGTATGTTTTTGTAGCCCAGGATCGCCAGCTGTTCTTGAATTTCCTCCTCTGAGAAATCCAGACTGTCCATTATATTTTCAGTTTCAGGTCAAGGAGGTAGCATAAAACCTGAGGAGGAAAAACACATAAAATATATAAAACAACATCATAAAACAGATATAAAGAAGAACCAGAGTCTTTCTACAGGATGTAGTGAGCTTATTATAATTGATTTATTAAAGCTCTTTATTCTTTTATAATGTATTTCAGTGATGTGATGCAGGGAGTTTTGACTTTAGGTTTTACAGATGTAATTTTGTCAGATATTATTACCATCTTAAGACTTTGTTGGAAAAAAAGTATTCTCACTTTAGCACAGCATGCCTCGGATTCAGTGTGTTTTGTATATTCATAAAAAAAAATCAAATCAATATGATAAAAGATAGATTGTGTAAATCGATCAGTCAAAACATTACAACCATTGAAAGGTGAGGTGAACTGCGCTTTTCAAAATCAACCTTTACAAGAATTA
>NW_024627276.1:0-1924 GCF_008729295.1 Plectropomus leopardus | reverse complement strand
TGATAATATAGTTTAGCTTTCAAAAAAAAATCTAATAATTTTCTACTAATTTCTTGCAATATGCAGAAAAATTCTTACTGAATTGCTAATTGCCAGTCCTTTTTTTCCCCGCTAATTGCCTTTTTTTGTTTAAAAAAAAAGAAATGAAGCCAATTAGCTCAGGGTTGCAACATTTTAAAACGTCTTAACACAGCACAAGAGAAGTGATGTCCATCCAGGTTTTATAGAGTTAAACGACACAGTGCAGCTTATATCTTTTCATTTTTAGTTTGTACACATCAAACAAGACAGAGGTGATAAATCACCCTATCCTAAGTCTTCCAAAAAGGATGCCACATTCAGCCATTTTCTATGGCACTTTTCATTTATTTAAAATACTGAAGCACATGTTTGCTGTTTTATTAGGCATTCCTCTTTTGTCTTCTTTTCCCTTGCACATGGGATTCCTTTTCATCCTGTGTTTAAGATACACCTGCTTGCTGGAGCTAAGGCAGCACACATGAAATACTATCCATCATACTGCCTGCGCTAATTGAAATCCAACACAGCATCAGCCTGTCCGCTTCACATCACTTGGGGCTTTTTTTTTTTTTTTGCCGCGGGGTTTGCACTACAGAAACCGGTTCTCCCCAGCTCATTCAGCTGCATTCTCCTACGCTGGGCCCATTTGTTTTTAGCCCCTGGCCAATGACGAAGCCTCCAGCTGGATGGCATGTTGTTTTCAGCCAATAGGATGAAGGGGAGGATGGGGAAGCAGAAGAGGGGAGGAATGCAGTACCGCTGCTCACACATGCTTTACACCCCTGAAGTTGAGCTTAGCTCAGAATGACCACTAGTAACCCTTGTCCCAAGACACACACACACACACACACACACTTACACACACACTCACACACTCACTCACACACACTCACTCACTGCATCATTTTCGCTGGCTGTGTCATATATAATTAAAATCAACTTGTTTGGATTTTTTTGGGAACTTTATCCCAAGTCAGTAAGAGGTCAAGTAAATGAAATGTGCAAAATGTGGTATATTTAAAACACAGAGGGGGCGCCTGGTGGTTCAGTGGATAGAGCAGCGCCCCATGTACAGAGGCTGCGTCCTCGCCACAGCAGCCGTGGGTTCAAATCCAGCCTCGGCCCTTTGCTGCATGTTTCCCCCTCTCTCTTTCTCTCCCCCTTTCACGCTCACACTGTCCTGTCAATTAAAGGCAATAAAAGCCAAAAAAAATCTAAAAAAAAAAAACCCAAAAAACACAGAGAACAGTTCGTCCTAGATTGTCAATGAGTCCTATCTGTACATTTTTAGTTGTCATAATCCCCTCAAGTCAGATATTTAGCGTTAATAAAAATTTTTGGTCTAAATATTTATAGATGAGTTTGACTTTGATAATGTTGTCAGTCTGTTGTGTGTTGCTCATCATATCCTCTTCATATCTTCCCTCAGCGGCTAACAAGTCATCAGCGATCATGTCCACCCACATTGTGGCCTGTCTGCTGCTGTACAGACACAGACAGGTAAGTCTTTCATGTCTTTTGATAATCTCCTCTCCTGGTGCTTCGCAGCTCTATACTGCACCGCCTTTCCTTATCTCTTCAAACCTCTGTTTCTCGTACTTGTCCTCCTCTTTTTGTTTCTTGTTTTTCCTCCCCTGGTTATCCCTCTCTTGCCAATCATGTACCCTCCCTTACACCAAGGTGATCCAAATGTCACACACACCTCTGCATGATATTAATGAACGGCTCTGAGAAATCTTGCTCTTCCTGCATCCTCTCATCTGTACATTAATGGTGGGCCGCTGCCCTCTGCAGGCACACTAATGTAAGTGTAACTGAAATTACCTTTCTGTCCAGAGGAATTGACCAGTGCTGCACATGACAAGTTCAAGGCCACTCTGGTATTTTGTTCTGCTAAATCATG
>NW_024627275.1:0-5014 GCF_008729295.1 Plectropomus leopardus | reverse complement strand
TTTACATTGATGCTTACTGCTGATACATTGATTAATGTGCACTGTCCTAACTCAATAAATAAAAATAAAATAAATAAACACATATGTGTATTTTTTCTTTATGCAAATATTAATATAGTTTAGATGTAGCAAACATTGTTTGTCCTTGAAACTCTATCACACACACACACACACACACACACACACACCCACACCCTTGTACTTAGATCTTTGTGAGGACCTCCATTCAAAAGATTCATGCTCTAAACCTTTATCCTAACCCTACTTACAACCTGAACCCTAAAAACAAGTGTTGACCCTCAAACTGTCCTCTGACAAAGTGAGGACCAGTCAAAATGTCCTCACTTTCCAACAATGTCCTCATTCTGTTGTTAAAATACTTCGGTCCTCACTATGTGGCATGTATAAGCGCAGACACACACACACACAGTCACGTCAGGCGAGCCTTTCCCCCAGCTCCCAATAAACAGCAACATTTGCCCCCGTCATTTAGCCAACACTATTGTCTATCTAATCCAACTCTGTTCCCAGCAATATCTTTTCATCCAGCCTCCCCTCTCTCCCTCTCTCCCCCCCTCCTCTCCCTCCTCTCTTGTTCTCAGATGGCTTCCTCCACCTCTCTCCCTGTGCATTATGTAGATAACCCGGGGACGCCATATATCCCCAGCAGGTCAAACGGAGGTTGCAATCACACACTGTGACAGTGGGAGCCAATCCCAGTCCATCATGGAGGAGGGGAGGGAACCGTGACTCTCTGGCTAAATGTGAGCGCGCGTGTGTGTGTTTTTGTGTGTGTGTGTGTGTGTGTGTGTGTGTGTGTGTGGCTCTGTCGTGAGCCTGTAAGACAATAAGTTGAGCGGGGGACGTTGGACATTGGAGGAGGAGGAGGATGGGGGTGAAAGAGAAAAGGAAGGGATGGGAAACTTTGATCAGTAGTGGAAGGAAGGAGGGAGAAAATGAGGATGGACAGAGTGTGAGCTGGAGGAGTGACGGGAAAACGGAACTAATACTGAGTGACAGCGAGGAGGAAGAGGAGGCCCAAACACACACAGTCTCTCTGCAGCGCCATAACAAAGTCACTATATAAACTATTATTTTTTCTGCGTGGAATTTGAGCAGAAACCAAACCAGACAGAGATAAAAACTCAGACATCTTTTATGTGCTTTGCAAATTTAGGAAAAGAAAAATCTGAAAAAAAAACATAGAAACTTGATCTCCTAAAGTCCTAAAAGTGCTCAGAAAAATGTAAAATTTCACAAAATATTGTCTTCTCAAAAAAAAAAGTGCACCTTAAGAACATTTAAATTTTTGGTTCAAATGTTTTTTTTCTACACATATATGAGTACAAATGAAATTAGAAAACAATTATTTTTTTTTCGGTCTGTCTTAAACAAAAGTCGGATTAAAATGAACATTGGAAAAGTTTTTAATCAGCTGTAAATCATACTGGCTATTAAGATACTCTAATACTTCTAATTTTAGTAAAGAGAAGTCATTTGTTGATTTGTGCAACTCATTTAAATATAAAATATAAATAATACAAAATACTAAAATTTATTTTTGTAACATAGAATGAGAGGTGTTTTTTTTTTTTTTTTACAGCAAGCAAAAACTGGATTTAAGGTCATTTGGGCACCTTTTTAACAAAAATAAGATTTCCAACAATTTATGGTGCAGATCAGGCCCACTTCTGGTGTCAATCTGAAATATCTTTGTCAAATTAAAAGACAGAGAATGGTTACATATATAGATAATTTATGGTCTCGGTTTTTAAGGTGGATCATTGTCAGTGTAAAACCTCATGACCTGAGGGGTATTCAGAGGTCATTTTGGATGTTGTTTTGAAGGCCACTGCCCTTTTTTTTGTAATTCATACCCATGGGTTCAAAATTTAATACCAATGTTGGGGGACACAGTAATTGCAGGCAAAAATACTTTGAAGGGCTTTTGCTTTTCAGTTCCCTCTGTCAGAGGTACAACAAAACATGAACATGTTTTTAATAATTTTTAATGTCCCCTCCACAAGCGGATGGTCGTAACAAAAATATTTCTTACAGAAAAAAATTATTAAACTAATAAATACATTGACTGACCCCACAGGTAAAAAAGTGCAGTTTAAACCACTTCATCGCATGTGATTTTTCACTTATTGCTTGAGTTTGTTTTATGAATTGATTTATGAATAAAACTGTGACAGGCAGAAATTTTTCTTTTGAAATAAAAAAAAGAGAAAAATATATATACTTTGGAGATATAGCAAAAAATGTATTTAAACCCCAAGTAAACCCCCAGGAGCTCAAGATAAAAAAGATCAAAATTACTAGATTAAAATGTATCTCCTCTCACAATGTCTAAACAATCAAATCTCCACCATAATCAATACTGTTAGCACATTTTAATTTTTTAATTAAATTTAATTAATTAATTACTTTTTAGATTTTTTTCTTTTTCAAGTTATTCTCATTTCCACTCTCCCCATTATTAATGTAATATCCTACAACGTATAAGATGCAAAAACCATTACAATTTCTGAAAATTAGTTTTTTCATTGCTAAAAGTGAAGGGGCCAATGCTGCCTTCTGAAAAAGTACCTTACATCTGAAGGCCTCAGAGGTGAGATCAAGGCTGTCTTTACCTTCACTTGTCTATCAGTCCATCACATAAAGGAGCTGGCATTTCCTGTCTGGCTCTTGGAAAGGTACAGGACTGGAGATGCTGGTGGAGACTTTGAGTGTATGGACAAGTTGTAAACCTGTTAGCTACCTGAATTTACAAAAAAAACTTTTGTTAATGAATCTACAGCCTGAATATGACTATGAAAAGCTTGGAAAACTCAAGGAAACGTATAGATACCCAATGAAACAAGACTAAAAAATATCACATGACCAAATGATTGGTGACGTGTGGATATCAACGTCAGTTTTACATATTACAAAGAGGAGGAGCTGACGTGTACTGTGCCCCGGACAAGAGAACATAATACAAAACATGATTCAGATTCAGAAATATTATTATGACCAAATACGCAAAATTACACTCAAATCACTTCTTCTGCAACATTATATAAATCTATAAAAATTACACATACATGTACCAAGTTAAATTCAGTATTAAAAAAGTCTGGAAATGTTGATGTTAATGTATTTTTCTCTTATTGTCAGCAGTTGTGTGTTTATCAAAGCCTGATATCTATTTTCCCATTGTGCCATAAAGCTTTGTTGTTTTCCAAAAACTGTTAAAAATTAGAATCATTGAGCCACTCTGTTTTTCATTTTAACTCTTCCTACACACGGAGTCCCACTGAAATAAGCACCAAATATGGATTCATCCGCAGCTGAAAATAGTGCCCAACAAATGCAACGTTTCCTTCAGTTTAAAGTTACTCAGCCTGAGTCGGGTCTAGATTATAAAGAAAACGTTCTCTCACAAGCCCCTACAACAAACAAACAAACACAAAAAAAAATCTTGATTTACTGAAATCAGAGGGGACCACATCTCTGATTTTGTGTCCCCATGCGCTTTTTCACTTATTTTTTGTAAAATTCTTTTAGGTGAGGAAGAAATTATGTATGTATATTATAGTCAGGCGCTAAGCCACTAGATGCTGTGGTTTACAGTAATTCTATTCTACACTTTTTTCACTTATGGCATGACGTAAATATATTAATGGATTTTGCTGTGTTTTTAAAAAAAAATAAAATATAAATACATTTGTTTGTTATGACCATCCATTTTATGAAAAAAACAAAAAACAAAACAAAACTTTTTCAGGATTTATGCCTGTACTACTGTATATGTCCCCCTCACCCTTAAGAATCTAAATTCAGCCCCTGGAATAAATCAAAACATCTGTTTACAAACTCTCACACTACTCGTGCAGTATAATCCAAGTCTCGTTTATCCACCTGTATACTCAGTATTCACAGACGTGCATTTTCACTAAACTCTTATACTATTTAAATGCTTCTACATAAACTGTGAAGATGTGCTGCTTGTTCTTGCATGAGACTGAACTTCATTTTTTTGAACGCATCAGTCTGGGTGTGCGTGCAGGCATGCGCCCACGGTGGGGAACATATGTGGGTGGAAACCCGAGCTGACAACACAGGCATTACAGTTAAGAGTTAATTCAGTGTGTGTTTGTTTATTAAGAGAGTGTGTGTGTGTGTGTGTGTGTGTGTGTGTGTGTGTTTGTGTGTGCAGGTTATAAATGCGTGTGTAAATGTCATCATGGTGCTGATTTACACAGCTTCTGCTTCATGCAGGAAAAAAAAGAGAAAACTTTCTTTTAATCTTTCTTTTTTAAAGTTGTTTTTCTATAATTATTTGTTTTTCTGACAGTTTGCCTTCTTCTTTCTTTTTGTTGTCTTTGTGTTTGTCTTTCTTCTGTTTATTTCTCCATGCTTTGTCTTTCTTTTTATTTATTTATTTTTTCCAGATTTGTGTTTGCTTTTCTTTTGCTTCAGCTTTTTGGCTCCGTCATGCATTGATTTCTATTTGTTTTTTTCTTTCTTGTTGCTGTGTTGTTTGTATTTAGACCGTCGCTTGCTTATTTCTGTCCTATTACATATGTGTGCTTCTGTCATGCTTTGTCTTTCTCTCTCTTTATCTCGTATCTGGCTTGATGCTTGTTTGTTTACTTGCAGTTCTGTCTTGTGATATTTCAGACAAAGAAAAGTGAAGCTGCAGGTGTCGTAGCGTGTTCCTCTGCTGCCCCTGGTGGCGTCACAGCAGCGTGGAGTCTCTTACACTTCTGTAGAGGAGAGGAGGAGCAGAGGGAGGGAGGGGAAAGGAGCAGGGAAAATAGGAGGTGCTCTTACTGGGAAACGTTCCTCTTCAGCAGGTGTTCATATATGTGGTGACCCTGAGTCTGTTATTCAGTGTTAGATTCACCTGCTGATGCTGGAACTGACCTGCATCATATCAGCTGTGAGTGCAGAGAAAAGGATGCTGCAGTTTTAGGGTTGTGATGCCTCTGAAGGATGGTGGGTGAAGTTTTATATATTTATTATT
>NW_024627274.1:0-1147 GCF_008729295.1 Plectropomus leopardus | reverse complement strand
TGGTATTAAAGTGAAAATGAATACACATATTAAGCCTTACGTTGTTTTAGTGGACAAAAATGTTTAACAGAAAACTGCCCAAATGATCTTTTTTCGATGTTGAAGTTTGATTTCTTTTCCTGGACTGACCCCGACATGAGAAAAAGTAAAACATTGCCTTTGTTATTTCCATGAAAGCTGCACACCAACAGGGTCAAAATCTGGTCTTAGGGTAATTTTTGACTCAGCAGTTTAAAATCATTTTCATACCATAAAAAAATAAAAATAAAAAATGGAGTGGATGTATTCACTTAATGTAAGTGACAGTTAATTAAATTAGTAACACAACTAAATTACTTAATTATGTTGAGTCAAGTACAAGTACAGCAGTAAAAATAGCGTTTATAGTGTAGAAGTTATTGGTGAAATTTTATGGAACAAAACAAAATGAAACAAAACAAAAAAACAAACAAACAAACAAACAAACAAACAAACAAAAACAGCAGTATTATTTCGGTGTTATATTATATGCACTTTAAAAAAAATAACACAAAACAATTTTCTGTATGTTTTGTTTCCAATTAAATCTATTTTATCATTATAGGTTTTAAATGTAGAAATTATGCCGAGGGAATGAATAAGTGCTGAGTGTGCAGATGAAAAATGGGCAGATGTAGGAAATAAAAAGAGCAATAGAGTGACTCTAATTTGAACAGAATTATTTTAATAAATCGTGAAATTATTCAAAGCTGCCCCCTGAAAAATGCTTACAATTTAATAAATACTGATTAGGATTTCTTTCAAGTCTTTTTGATTATTGGGAAATTTAAAACATTGTAAATAAATGGTATTTATAATTGTGAAACATTTTGACTTGATAATTATGTCTCCAAACTGAGAGGTCATAGCATGGGTTTTTATAATGTACTGTGCTTGTGGAGTGTCATTCTAACATGAGTGTGTGTTACAGTCGTCTGCTGTGCCGGTCTTCCTGCGAGACCACGACTACTGCAGAGTGTCTGCACGCAGGTCCGAGAGACCCAGGAGGCCTGCCGCCCGCAGAACGTGTCCGTGCTGTAGCGGCGACCAGGTATGACATCTGATTTTCATATTTCGGATAGAAAAAATGTTTATGTCCTACATTGTTGAGTGTAATCCTGATCAGCTG
>NW_024627273.1:0-3017 GCF_008729295.1 Plectropomus leopardus | reverse complement strand
TTTAAATTTAGATTTAAAAGAAATATTTTAGGCTAATATAAATCTTTGGTGAGATATCTTGAATTTGAACAGTTGTTGTGGTGTCCTTATAAATTAAAATAAGTAGAAAACATAAGTATTTACATACATAAGTACATACATACATACATAAGTAGAGAATGTTCAGAGGAGAGTTACTGAACTAATTCCAGGTCTGAAAGAGATAACACACGAGGACAGTTAAGAAAATAACTTTTACAAACAGGAGACACAGAGGTGACATGATGTCTTATATAGTAACTTGTTTCTCTCAGAGTGCCCTAAACATGGTGAGTCGCTGTATGGCTGTAGACCTGGAGCCTGATGGGATACTCTGTATGGCTATACATCCCGGCTGGGTCCGCACTGACATGGGAGGGTCTGAGGTGAGCGTCTGCTCTGTCCCACTCTGTCCCAGTCTGTCCCAGTCTCGTAGGAAATCCCTTAAAAGAGTTGTGATTACCAAAAACTGAACAAATTTGAATGTCTTTTCGTACTCTGGGCCTTTTTTTAAAAATTTTTTTTTAAATGAATTAGTGAG
This sequence comes from Plectropomus leopardus, assembly GCF_008729295.1. Classification (NCBI taxonomy): domain Eukaryota; kingdom Metazoa; phylum Chordata; class Actinopteri; order Perciformes; family Serranidae; genus Plectropomus; species Plectropomus leopardus. Next base: position 2,458 of record NW_024627273.1, on the reverse strand, counting down.
AAAAATGTTTTAGACATAGTTTTAAAATGTATCAGCTGTTACGGTTTTTAGAATGACTTTACATTTTAGTGTCCTAAGTGATACAAAGGGATCATTATCAGAGATGAGAGTAAGTCACACATGTGCAAGTCACAAGCAAGTCTAAGGTCTTAAGGTCTGTCCACACCAAGAACTATAACCTTAACTAAAAAAAATACACACTATAACTATAACAACAACGAAAGTGGCAAACGATATCATTTTGATCACTCCAAGAGCAATTTATGAACAATAGAAATACTAACAGCCAATCAGAATCTGTCTTATTTAGACGTCACATCTAACATAAATCCTGACATCTACTTTGGATCACAAGATGTATGTTTTTATGTTGAAAAAGATGTTTGAAGCTGTGGACTATTTTACTGTTTGTTTTGTTTTTATTCCTGTGAATTTAGTCATAGATTAGATTATTAGTCTCCCTGATTGTACCAGATTCTGGCCAGCAGGTGGTGGTGTTGACTGCTATCAGGAGAAGAAGAGGAAAGAAAAAACTTCCACATGTTGATTAAAAAAACATCACCTTAATATGATGATTTTTTTGGCTACATACAAATTTTGAATCTAAATCTCTGAATTTAAAATGTTAAGTTTGGGTGTCATCAGTATTTTTATGGGTGTGCTGAGAGAGGACATGGAGATAGTTGGAGTCAGAAAAGAAGATGCAAAGAACAGGGAGAGCTGGAGGAGGTTGATTTGCAGTGGTGTCCCCAAAAATGCTGAAAGGAGAAGAAGAAGAGTGTCATCGGTATTTTTCAGGGACATTTTTCTATAAAATAAAGTACTTACAACATCAGCTTATCATTTAGGGTTTAGGAACAAACTTTAACATGGTATAATAACTCAGTCACTGATATTAACGGCTATATTACCATTTGTTGGGCTGCAGATTACACAAAAAGTAATTTGACCTGAGACACTCAAGCCAAACAGTCTCTGACACTGACAGGGTCTCTGAGGTTGGTTTTGTCTTTACTGTCCTCTTTTATGACCGCCAGAATGTCGACAAACTGATGTTGACTTATACCAAAGTACGAATGAAACTTGTCTTCAAAAGATGACAGCTCTCATAATAGAAATTTTGATTCTCCCGATTCCTGTCGTCTTTGAAGAATTTCATTTGTTTGTTTCTCCTCAAACTCCTCGCAGCGTACGGCAGTGGCAGCTCATTGACATATGTCTTCGTGGAGTGTATACCGCATGCTTTGTGCTGCTGTTTACAGAAAGTTATCGCTTATCAGTATGGATGCTCATATTGTTATCGTCATGGATATGGTTATAGTTATAATGCTGAGTGTGGACGGACCTTAAGTTACACGTGCGAGTCTCAAGTCTTAACCTTTAAGTCGCAAGCAAGTCTCAGGACACTGTGGTGAGAATCAAGCAAGTCAAGTTGAGTCTTTGCTAAAATTTAAGTAAGTTGAATCAAGTCATACTCACAAACTCATGAAGACAAAATAAATAAACTGCCCCTGTGGTGAAATGTAACTAAAAGTATTTCATGGGGCACTGTAAGTACAAATCTGACTCTTTTCTTTTTATGCCACAGTTTCTTTACACTCTGCTACATTTATCTGACAGCTCTGGCTACTTTACACATTAAGGTTTTTGCACACAAAAGTAGTAGTAGTAGTAGTAGTAGTAGTAGTAGTAGTAAATCTAATAAGTAGTCAACTAATAAACTGACAGAAAATGAATTGCCAACAATTTTATAACCACTTAAGTAATTTTTTAAATGCAGTACATGTCATTGCTCCAGCTTTCAAAAGAATACAAATATCAGAAAAGAAAATGTAACTTCTTAGTATCTAGAAAAAATTTAATATTGAATAAAAAAAAAGTAAATTCCTTTAAAGTCCTCTGCCTCAATTTATAAGTCAAGTCTCGAGTCATGATTACCAAGTCAAAGTCCAGTCCAATCATTCATCACTGTTAGTCAAGCAAGTCTCAAGTCCTCAAATTTGCAACTTGTGTCGGACTTGAGTCATTTCGTGTGACTCAGGTCCCTTGCCTCTGATCATTTTATGATGTTTCTTTGAAATGTATCTGAAATGTTAATTTTCTGTGTTTATCCGTCTCTTTCCAGGCTCCACTGAGTCCAGAGGAGAGCGTTTCTGCTATCTTGTCTGTGATTGGTGGACTGACTGAAAAGGATCATGGCTCATTTCTGAACTTCACAGGAGAGGTGTTGCCGTGGTGACCCTGATTATTATATAACGGATCCTAATGGCCATTCAGCCACAGCTATGCAAAGATAAACATATCAGCGACTCAGAGTGCACAGCGTTAAATCTTAGTTAAGTTCTACCTTTTAATAGAAATCGTGCATTTTCCACCTGGATGCGACGTCATTACAGGAGAGCTACAGGGTTCAGTTTAGTTATGAAGAGATTACTTGAGTATTCAAGTACTGTAGAAG
>NW_024627272.1:0-2470 GCF_008729295.1 Plectropomus leopardus | reverse complement strand
ATCTGCAGCTAAGAACGTTTAAACCCTCAAACCACCACAGTACGCAAGGCCTGACCACACTACAAGTCCCAGCTGCCATTGCGCGGCCCTCTACTGCAAACAAAGCCGCATGCATACACACACAACGCTGCGGCTTTTATAAACGAGTTAAACATCTCATTATTATCAACAAACCGGCGCACATTCAATAAAGATGATAACGACAATCATAACAACAGCAAAAAAAAAAAAACAATAAAAAAAACCCCTTTCCTAGTCCTCGCGTGATTTCACGTTTCCGGAAGTGAGAATGGCATGAGATATAGAGCTGTCCGAGGTGCTGACACTGTGAGTAGTGCTTGTCCTGCTTCAGACTACATAGGCTACCTGTATGTCCCACGAGTATTACTTTTTAATGTTTGACTTTTAACAGCGATACATCATCTAAGGTAGTGTATATCATGTTTATTTTGAACTGAATATGTGAATGATATGTGATGATACTCAATGTGCTAGACATAAGATCTTTCCTTAAACTGCTGTCATGTTATGCATTTGCTTTTCTTATCTCTGCTCACCTCTCTCTGTGTCTCTCACACACAGATACACACACACATATTCTCACAAAACGGCTTAGTCTCACTATATTCTGTGAAAATGCATAATTATCTTTGATTTTTTTTGTCAGAATTTGGAAAGATGGATGAACCTCAAGAGTCATCGTCCTGTATCACCAACGCCCACAACTCCAACTGCAGTAGTAAACCTGGCAGTCCTCCACAATGCAACGGGGTCTCAGAGTGCCGGACCATGCTGCGGGTGGCTGAGTCACACGGACTCCAGCTGCTGGGCGTGCTCAGATCATTCAGGGAGCGAGGCTTACTGTTTGACTTCACCATCAAGGTTCAGGAACGCAGTTTTCCCTGCCATCGCTGTGTCCTTGCAGCATGCAGTGATTTCTTCAGGTACTCTATCTATCTATCTATCTATCTCTCTATCTATCTATCTAGCTATCTATCTGTCTATCTATCTATCTATCTATCTATCTATCTATCTATCATATATATGTAATATTGTTTCTATCTGGTGTGTGGTTAGGGCCATGTTTGAGGTGGATATGCGAGAGTGCGGGGATGGTTCGGTGACTCTTGGTAACCAGTGTCCAGAGGCAGTGGGTTTCTTCCTGGACTTTGCCTATTCTGGAGAGACACTCATCACTGATAGTAATGTAGATATGCTGTTTCAGATTGCCTCTTTTCTGCAGGTAGGAACAACCCCCCCATACACACACACACACACACACACACACACACACACATACAGTACATCACACACCACAATGACAAGGCAAAATGTCTGCAACACACACCCACGCAGGTGTCTTCACTTATCTGGACTAATTAGACCTCCCTTCACATGTTAGCGTTGGACTACTGACAACTTTATTATTCTTAAAATGAATACAAAAGGGGGCTAAACAACCACAAGAAGACACAATATGACCAAAAAGACACAAAATTACCTGAAAGATACAAAAAAAATGACTACAAAAATCCAAAAATCCACAAAACATGCATAATTACAACTAATAAAAAAAATCTGTGTTTCTGGCTCCCATGGTGCTGCGCCCTTTTGCATATCTGTGCCCCCATTGCCTTATAACTGGCCAATGAGTGCAGGTGTAATCAAGCAAGTGAAAACACCTGTATACAGGACCCTCATTAAACTAGATTAACAAACAGAGCCAAATAATTGAACTACAATAGTTACTGAAGTAAGGGTTGTTTAGAAAGATACTTGTCTCTAAATTGCAGTTTTTAATCTGTGTTTTACATCTGTATTGTTTTCACAATGTATTAAACTATGTAAAAGGCATTTAGACATTTTCAAATTTATGTTTTCCCAAGTACTCTGGTCGTTGTGTCTTGGTGTCTGTCCATAGGTTTCAGTCCTGTCCCGAGCATGCAGCGACTTCCTGATAGGAACCATGGATCTCTGTAACTGCCTGTCCCTCTTCTCCCTTGCTGAGGCATACGGCTCTGCCTCCCTGCTCAAAAGTGCCAACGACTTTGTGGTTCAGAACTTCTCTGACCTCTCCAAAACCCAGGACTTTCTGGATATGCAGGTAGAATGGACAAGATAAGGAAGTTCTTTTATCAGAGCAGCTTTATTTCTTTAATTAGTTCATACCTTGACTATGTATTATGGATGCAGAGTCTGTATTCCATGACAGCTCCAAATCCTATTACAGCCAGCCAACTGTAATTGGTAAAAATCCTGTTTATTTACATCATATGACATAACTGTGTTAAAGAGTTGGGCTGGAAAAAATTACAGCATGCATTTTAAATGATCTTTAGAAAAATAGCAACATTTGTCAATATGCTTAAATCTTCTACATGCGAAGGAAAATGGTTATGATTTAGATCTAAGATATGGTATTATTTTTATAATATTCAATAAAATAAAAAGTGTAGTAAAAAGTTTTATT
>NW_024627271.1:0-4857 GCF_008729295.1 Plectropomus leopardus | reverse complement strand
CAGCAAAGGCCCACGGCCAGAATCGACACAGCCTCTGTATATTGCAGAAATGAATAATGGGGGGCGCCCAGTAGCTCAGTTGGTAAAGCGGGTGCCCCCCAATAGTCATTTCTACAATACTGTCACAACAATGAGGGAATTTGATGAAAAAAAAGTTAAAAAATATTTCGATTCTGTCTTCCACTTCTAGCATTAATGAAGTGCTTTTGAGGAGATTTAGACATCAAGACATAATATATAGAGATGTAGCCTTAAAATATTGCAATTTTCAGCCCATATTGCCCAGCAGTAATTTGAACTATCAATACCAAATTCTTAAAATGTTATATGAAACTTTTAAGTGATTGCTGTTGAGGATGACCCTGACTATGCCCAAGTATCATGCGATTTCTCACAAAGGGAATGTCAGCTCAAATGACTACACAGTCATACTTTTATTATGTTTATTTTTCATGATCTCCCTCCATGATAGAATGTGATGCAGTTTGTTTTATGGTTCCCTATCAAATTTTGTTGAATAAAGGTGGCTATAATTCAGCAAGTTATTCTGTAAATTAAATTAAAGTTGTAAAATCCGAGAGCCCCTTTTAAAATGAAAGCACCTGGCCCTGTAAAGGTCCCTGCACGGCCCTGGTTGGAATACTGATAGCTGTCTTTGGACATGTGCTCTGGCTGTGTGTCCTTATCAATTACAAAGCAAGTCAAAGCAAATATTAGCCAGAAAAATTTGGTACTTCAGTCAATGTTGAATTCTTTCGGTTTTAACAATAAACTGACGTCTTTTAAGGGTCAGTTTTTGGGGAAATTTTACGACTCAGCAACTCACCCGAGTTCCACATTTGTTCAAACATATTAGCTTTCAGGCTTTTATACTGGCACTGAACGCCTAAAGTAAATCTGTAGACAAATAACCCATAGTTTCATCAAAGTGTAGCATGGTGTGTTGCAAATATGCCGAATCTAAGACGACTTCATGCGGTGTCATCTGCTATCATGAAGCATGTTTTCAGATCCACACAGCCGTCCTGATAAGTAGGTCTACTCTAAATTGAAAAATTGTTTGCCTTAAGTTTGGTTTGACACCTTGTGTGTTTATCAGCACTCAACGGAGACGGAACCAGACACTTTTTCGGTATTTGAATTTATTTATGATAATAGTATTGATATGTGTCTGTCACTGCTGTAGTGAAGTGCTTAATTCTGAAATTATTTTTTAGCAACGTAAGCGATTAGTTATAAAAAGCATCCACAACACTAACCGCTAGCTTCTTTCATAGCATGTATCTTAGCTAACGCTAGCTAACTGCAAACACAAAGTGGCGCATTAAATACAGTCTCTTACCCATGACAGTCCACAGAAGAACCGCTGCGAGGAACCAACGCATTGTTCGAGCAGAAGACAAGAGACAAGGCAGTCAGACTAAGTTAAAACTAAAACACATGACTCTGCAATCTACTGCTGCCCAAAACACTTATTAAATAACTAGCCGCAAAAACGGACATTGTCTCTAAACCAATCACAGTGTGGTGCGGAGGAGTGTCCTCCAATGAGAGACGAGAGGCGGGATTTATTTGTGAATCATGTGATTTGTGTCATATGACTAAATAACCTTTAGGGAGAAGCTTGTACTGTGCAAACTATGGATGTATTGGTGCCAACAGCTGCCAGAGTATGATACTTGTGTGTGAGAGGAAATGTGTCTCCTGTTGTTGACTGATGAGAGGGTCATCCATCCATCCATCCATCCATCCATTTTCGTCCGCTTATCCGAGGCTGGGTCGCGGAGGCAACAGGTTAAGCAACAGGTTAAGGACAAATTAATTTGGCCAAAATGTTTCCTATCACATAAAACGTGCCCTTTTTTCTCCAGTGAGGAGAAAATAAAGTGGGAAATATCTAGCGTTTCTAGCCATTTGTCTTGGCAATTTTGTGCTTTTCCCTCTACATGTGAGCTTCCACTGCTTGGCTTCCCATAATGGCGAGTTTAAGAGGAGGAAATAATACAATTATTTATAAAAAAAAAAAAAAAAAAAAGATGTTAGTTACTAAATATTTTGAGATTGTGCAACATCAGAAAAAAAAACCCTTTTCATAAAATACTACTTCCCACATCTGAGCATTTTTAAGACTTCTAAAAAATGTGTATGTAAGTCAACTTAGTAAAAAAAATTAAGGCATTATTTTTAGATTAATAAATTCAATGCGTTTTAGGACTTTAAAGATCTGGGGGAACCCTGGGTGTAACTAACAGAAAGAGAGCTCCGCACCCTTAGGTCACCTTTAGTCCGGCTGCCTGAACTAATCGCGGCCACTGTAGACAACTCTTTGATCCAAGTCATTCTTTGTCTGCAGGATACAGCACGACAAAGTAGGAAATCACAGCAATACTGTGATATCAGACATTGGTTTTCGGACTACTGGGTGCGGCATTTTGTCATTTTGGTTTTTTTTTTAAACCAGAGGTGACCATATTTGGACAGGAGGGTGGAGCTGTGGAGGTTCTTGTTTTTATTGGTTTCTTTTCTTTTTTAAATATATATATTATCAATAAATCAAGTCACTGAAAAACACAATTTAATGACACCTCACTGAGTTACAGATTTACAACTTTTTTTCTGAGGGTGTGTGTGGAAACAATCATGTAAGCACAGTTGGCACTAGATGTCAGTATCTTACAGAACGTGGTCCTATTATTGCCCAATACTACAGGTCAGAGTCCAGAGTTGCTGAGGCAGATATTTCAATCTCAGAATGCAGTGTGGGGAGAGGCAGCGTGCTCTCAGGAGTGTGTGCAGACAGGCAGAGGAGAGAAAGAAAGGACTGGAGCAAGGAGTTACAGAGTAAAAGTTATGCTGCAGTGAACTCAGTGACACTGCAGCCACTGAGCAGCCAGATTAAAGATGGAGGAAGAGAGAAACAGTCAGTGGGAGAGGATATTTTCTTTTGATCACTTTGTGGGACTTTTTGGGATCTGATTGTTTATTGTAACAGGATTAAATATTACGATACAGGCATTAAAAGAGGTGGCTGTGGCTCAGGAGGAAAAGCGGATCATCCAGTCATTGCAGGATCTGTAGTTCGATACCTGGCACCTCCAGTCTGCATGTCAAAGTGTCCTTGGTCAAACTACTGACCCCAAAACACACACAGCGTGACAGTCTCACAGCAGGTGGTGCTTTATGTAGCAGCCTCGACCACCAGAAAGCAAAGAAGTATATTTCCCAAAATATTAAACTTCTATGGTACCATGTTGCCTCAGAGTAATGTACACAATTTTAACTGTTTATACTCATACAGTACACCCTCAACTATGTTTCAATACTGTTTAAAACAAAATCAGCCAGGGCCCTAAAGCAACCAACAGCTCTGTTTATATTGTAACGTGACTTTCTGGAGGCCATGTTTTCCAGGGCTTTCCTCGCATGGTTTGACTCCAACTCTCCACATAAATGGTCTGAAAACATCTTTTTTAATAAATCATTTTACAATCTGGAAAAGATCTGATTCACAACCGAAGCAGCACTGTATATTAAGAGAAACCTAGATTAGATCAAGGTGTTTATGATTAATATTCTGGCAGAAATTCGGAACATTCATGTTTAGTATTAGTTTAGTTTAGAAGTCGGAGGAAGTGAATACTTCCTCCGACTTCTGTTTGTTTTCTGAATATATTTGATGAGCATTCAGGTGTTGTTTTTCTTGCTTATACTTTATTTTGTTCTTCTATTTTGTTGGCATGTTTGAAATAAAGATCTAACTAAATTAGTCTATTATATGACCAAAAAAAAAAACCCAAAACACTTTTTTTTTTTCAACCAACTGGCATCATCACATTTACATAGAGAGTACTACAAAGCGTGTGTGAGGACGTCTGTAACCTCTGCTGTTGTATAAGAGTTGCCCCAACATCCCAGATGTACACAAGTGTAGGTTTACAGCATGAAGTGTCATATGTTCCTCAGTAGAGCTGTTTCATACTGGAAAAACTACAATAACGCTCTTCACTGGAGGAAGAACTTTATTAAGCTGGACAAATTTTTAACTCAACAACAGTTTCAAACTCTGTTGAGTTTTTTACAATAAATATTGCTGTTTGTCTTAATGTGTCTGCTTTTTCTTGGTGATGTGTTTTTGTTTAACTTTTCTTTTTGTTGTATTTATGGTTTTTTAAGAGTGTTGATTTGACACTTTTTATGTCTCCACATTGGTGATAGCTGTGGCTGGAGGCACTATGTCTTCGAGTTGTCTGTCCCATTCTTGTGAGCTTGATATCTCAAGAAGTCCTTGAGGGGTTTTCTTCAAATTTGGCACAAACATCCATTTAGACTCAAGGATGACTTGTTTTGAATTTGGTGGTCAACTGTGACCTTGCATCCATCTCATTCTTGGTACAATGGTAAAATTATGATGATTTGATTGATGTTGAGCAAGTTGTGCAATTTATAAAAGATTTCGCTGAAAGACTGGATAGAATAGATGAGTCAGGGCTCCCAGGAAAGTTGAAGTGGTGGTGTCAATCTATGAAGTCCCAGTATCTGTTGTGGAAAGAATGGAAAGGGTGGTTAGTTCATATATTAGGAAGTGGTTAGGCACTCCCAGGTGTCTAAGCAGTATGGCATTATATGGGAAAGGGATACTTCAGCTGCCAGTATCTAGCTCAACAGAGGAGTTTAAGTGCACCAAGGTTAGGGCAGAGTTGTTGTTAGCCAGGAGTAAGGATGTAATAGTTAGGAGTGTGGTTCCAAATCCTTCCAGGGGGAGAAAATGGAGCCCAAGAGCGGCAGTTCAGGACGCAGATGCTGCTCTTAAGCATGCAGAGATAGTAGGTAATGTTCAGTTTGGCCGAGAAGGCTTGG
>NW_024627270.1:0-2110 GCF_008729295.1 Plectropomus leopardus | reverse complement strand
TAAATACTACCAATACTATGGGGGGGGGCTGATTAGGAAATATATTTATAGGTTTAGGAAGGGTAAAATGAAAATTTAAAAACAAAAAGTCACACCCCAGCCACCCACCTCCTCTGATAAATGTCCCTTAGAGGGTTTGGGTCAGGTTTGGGTACGGGTAACACATATAGCCGGGAAAAAGTCTTCAACACAACACCAGACCCTGCCTTGTTACTATAAGCCGACATTCATAACCTCGGGGAAGGAGGGAGAGTGGTGCAGGACCAGAGTGGAGCTGTCAGGAGTCGGCTGCTAGTTTGTCATCCTTTATAAACTTCAAATTGGGGGTCAACCAATATTGGTTTTTCAGAGCTGATACCGATAATGATTATTAGTACTTAATGAGAAAGATATCCTATATTCGAACTGATATGCAATTACAATAATAATAAAATTTAGAATTTGGAATATAACAAACTCCAACACAAAACCTACTCAAATGCCTTTAGCAAATGTTTAACCAAAAATGAAACAGTCAACATCATATGATCAAGTTCCCGGCAACTTGTTTTCAAGTTTTCAAGTTCAGTAAAAATGTAAATAAAAAATGAATGAATAAAAATAGCTTCCTAAGGTTTTACAATGTAAAAGTTCCTCCATGTTGACAATTTCTTTGCACTTTTTCATTAATTTTATCAGCGATCATTAAAATAATACGCCGATACAGATAATCATCAAAATGTCAAATATTGGCTAAATTTGGGGATAATAGATTTGTATTATGAATGCCAAGACATTATTTAAGATCCACTGAAACCCCAAATGACCAAAAATCGAGATGTTGACATAAATCCACACTTCCCTTATCTAGAAATGAGCGGTTTCATCTCCCAGCTGCTTTTGATAGAGCACACCACATATTTACAATATTATACATCACTTCAATGTTGCAGCTCATTTTAGTTACTTTATGCAGCCCTATTCTGAAGAGTTTGTGAATAGCAAAAGGAGTGCATAAAAAAGCATCAAAAGAGGATGTTCTCAAACGCAAGAAAACCCCTGGACCATAGTGTAGTTCATTTATAACCTAACATTAGCATTTACTTCTGGCATCAAGTTCCCGAAAGAGGTGCTCATTTGTGAAGATAATCTTGCTGAACAAAACATGTAGGTATTACAAACATTTTTTGGCACAGATCTTTTTTTCTGCAATGACCCAAAATCAAATGCAAAAATCCTGCTGGCTTTTTGATGAGCTAGCCAGGGAGACACTAACATCCATGTCCACAGACAGAAAAAAAAAGATCACTGGAGTGCTGTATTGTGGTCATGTCGTCACATTTCACAGACACAAGTGTATGTGTGCGTGTGTGTACTCACAATACACACACACACACACACACACACATATATGTATGTATGTATGTATATACGTATTCACATACATACATATACTGATATATAGATATATGTCTACACACCTTTTCTATATATTTATATATCTTTAGTAAACCTTATTTAGCTTTATTGTCCTTGTTTTTAACTGTTATGACAGCAACAGTCAAATTTATTTAATGTGTCAACAAACTATAAGTGATTCTGGTTAACATTGGTTCACTTTTACACTCCTTAGGAAATACACCGACTATTTTAAATATTTAAAAAGAATGGAAATTTGTGCGTTTTAAAGTATGTCCTTCTCCAACCTTTAATCTTGACAGTTGGGGAGTTGGGTCCAGCAGACTGCTTCCTCCATCCCCTCCAATTCTGACAGAGGCTCTCGGCCTCTGAGATGAAGGAGCACAGAGAGTCTTCCTCGAACCGGTCCGAGTCTTCGAAGGAGAACCTTTCCCCATCCTCCCACTCGGCGAACATCAGTTCCATTACATCCACTTTAAAATGCTTTTGAGTCCAGAGGACTGCGACTTGAGGCCACAGCCTTTCTTTAATGTAAAATCAAGAGAAAACTCTGCAAACAGTGTCCAACAAGAGTCTCGAGACTGGGGGAGGGGAGGCAACCAGCAACCAAAACACAGCTGAGAGGCTTACCGCTGGGCCCTCAAACACAGCTACATAATACAAGCTGACAATGCGGTGGTCTCCTTTAAATAGTCTTATGGAATATATATGT
>NW_024627269.1:0-5906 GCF_008729295.1 Plectropomus leopardus | reverse complement strand
CATAATTATTATTAATGATTCTCTGACTCCTGTAGAAACCGGTTTGATGAAGGCAAAGACAGTGAACCAAATGAAACGTCTCTCTTCTGTCCCGTTCTTTAGTGCAGCGCCCTCTGCAGGAAGTCCAAGGCATCAGAAACAGACGCCCTGGACTTCCTGCGGATGTGACACGCACGCTACAGCTCTACAGAAGACCTGGCTTCACAGCACTGCGCAGCGACACAGCAGCCGGGGGGGGGGGGTCTCGTACCTCCTACCGTAAGGACTCTCAGCCTCTCCTTGAACACAGCCACGTCTGGAGGGGTCGCCAGCAGGGGGCAGCAGAGGGAGAGACACCCGGACACCGTTAGTGACCTACGACCCGCTCATAGACCCGACACACACGGCCACTTTACACCACCGCCACAACCGTCTACCGGCTACCACAGAGCGCGGCGTCTCCACCACCTCCTCATCAGTGTGGAAACGTCCAGGAGTTTGGTGATTTCAGAGCGAGGTGGTGGAGGACAAAGGACGCAGTGAACACCATGCTGAGGACACAAAAGCCACACCGCAACCAACCTCCTCTCTCCCCCAAAAAACACTGAGGGCGTCCGCAAACAGGAAGCCATTCTGCACAGGTCACCTTCACCACAGCAGGGACGCGGCTAATTCCTGAACTCCACACCGACGTCCTGTTTTCACCACAAACTGTCCACACAAAGCAGCGCGTGCCGTCAGAAACACAGTCCAGAGAGTTTTTACAGACTTCAGTCAGGCAGAGCTGAAGCTGACGAGCCGTTAGTCAGCTGAGCAAGCGAAGGAGGAGACCGCAGAGACAGACCAGGGACGCAGTATCTTCACTCTTTTCTATTATTTCAAAAGATAAGGAATCTGGAACAGGATTGGAAATGGAAACGGAAATTTTTAAAGAAAAAGATGATGGCTTTTTTATCATTAAAACATTTTTGAGACTAAAAACAAATTGTCGTTGGAGTTTCCCATTTCTGACAATCCTTGAACACAGCATCTGTTATTACACAGGTTTTTGAAACAAAATTTGAAAATTATTTTGACTTTAGGGAAGGGCCATACAACTTTTAACGGCTGTATCCAATTTTTAAAGAAAACAGACTTGTTTTCTTTTAGAAAAACTTGGCTTTTTTTAAAAAATGTTTTTGTGATTTTTAGGGCTTAACCTTGAAGGTCGGAGCATCAGTTCATCAGCCAGAGCCAGTCAACTGACATTGCTTGAAGTCGAGTAGTCGTTTTTTTTCTGTAGTGTTCTCCTGGGGACATTTTGGTCTGCAGATTTTTCAGTGGAGTGGGCGCTCTTAACTTTCATGCTGGTCTCTGCAGCTGCAGACATGCAAGCAGCAGCACAGACGAGAGAGAGATCTCACCGCAACCTGAAGAAGAACTGCCAAATCTGATTCAACGGGCAGAATTTTTAATCTTCCCTAATCCCCTCTCTCTCCCCCTTTCACACGTACAATCCTTCCCATCAAATAACGGTGAAAAAGCCCCCAAAAAAAATCTCTAAAAAAAAATGTTGCCAACTGTTTTGGTTTTTTTTTAAGCTTACTTTTTGGGGCATTTTCCCTAAATTTATAGGACAGTGTGAGAGAGACGGGAAAGGTGTGAGAGAGAAGGGGGAATGACCGCAGCACCGGGCCACAGGCCGGACTCGAACCCGTGAGATATGTGAGAACGATGTTGAATATTGCAGCAATGACAAGACAGATATTACAGATATTAGAATTTCTGATGCTTTCAGAACACTTCTAAAAGACAACACGCTGCTTGCTTAAATTTAAAAAATGAACGGAAAAGATTTCGGTCAATGCCAAATTGATGATTCAAGTAATTATTGAAATAAATGAACTGCAGGCTGAGCGAGCCTGACCTGGGTGGACGAGACACTCAGCAATGACAACAACAAAAAACCCTCAGTGTGTCTGCAGCCGCCAGCCAGCAGAAACAAGCAGAGATCCCCAAAACAACAAGCGAACCAGGCAGCTGAACACCGACACGTCAAGCAACAAACAACAGCAAAGAGCTAAAACAAGTCTCAGCCGCAGCAAAAAGCTAAAACAAGTCTCAGCCGCAGCAAAAAGCTAAAAAAAAGTCTCAGCCGCAGCAAAAAGCTAAAACATGTCTCAGCCGCAGCAAAAAGCTAAAACAAGTCTCAGCCGCAGCAAAAAGCTAAAACAAGTCTCAGCCGCAGCAAAAAGCTAAAACAAGTCTCAGGCGCGGCAAAAAGCTAAAACATGTCTCAGCCGCAGCAAAAAGCTAAAACATGTCTCAGCCGCGGCAAAAAGCTAAAACAAGTCTCAGCCGCAGCAAAAAGCTAAAACAAGTCTCAGCCGCAGCAAAAAGCTAAAACATGTCTCAGCCGCAGCAAAAAGCTAAAACAAGTCTCAGCCGCAGCAAAAAGCTAAAACATGTCTAACAGCCACAGCAAAAAGCTAAAACATGTCTAACAGCCACAGCAAAAAGCTAAAACATGTGTCAGCTGCAGCAAAGAGCTAAAACATGTCTCAGCTGCAGCAAAGAGCTAAAATACGTCTAACATCCGTAGCAAAGAGCAAAAACATGTCTAACAGCCGCAGCAAAAAGCTAAAACATGTCTCAGCCGCAGCAAAGAGCTAAAACATGTCTAACAGCCGCAGCAAAGAGCTAAAACATGTCTCAGCTGCGGCAAAAAGCTAAAACATGTCTCAGCCGCGGCAAAAAGCTAAAACATGTCTCAGCCGCGGCAAAAAGCTAAAACATGTCTCAGCCGAGACAAAGAGCTAAAACATGTCTCAGCCGCAGCAAAAAGCTAAAACATGTCTAACAGCCGCAGCAAAAAGCTAAAACATGTCTCAGCTGCAGCAAAGAGCTAAAACTAAAACATGTCTCAGCTGCAGCAAAGAGCTAAAACATGTCTCAGCCGCAGCAAAAAGCTAAAACATGTCTCAGCCGCAGCAAAGAGCTAAAACATGTCTGACAGCCGCAGCAAAGAGCTAAAACATGTCTAACAGCCGCAGCAAAGAGCTAAAACATGTCTCAGCCACAGCAGAAAGCTAAAACACGTCTCACAGCTGCAGCAAAAAGCTAAAACATGTCTCTACCGCAGCAGAAAGCTAAACACTTCTAACAGACGCGGACCAAAAACCTAAAACACGTCTAAGAGCTGCAGCAAAAAGCTAAAACACGTCTCAGTAACGGCAAAAAGGTAGACAAGGTCTCAGCTGCAGCAAAGAGCTAAAACAGGGTACCTCTGGATTCTCAAGGTTACATTTAAGACTTTTTAAGACCTTTTTAATACCACCTAGAATAAAATTTGATGTCAACTTCAGCGCTTAAAAGTTTAAAATTCTGAAAATTAATGAAAATTTGATACTTATGCTTAGGACTGATGTTTGTCAATAAAGTAAGCGCAACAAAAGCAGAAAATCATATTACGTATATTATTTTTTGAAAAGTGCATTGTGTGAGCAGACCGATACCAGTGAGTGTATTTTTAAAGGGGGACCTAAGGGTTAAAATATGTAAAACTTTTCAAGGCCTTATTTTGACAATATTAAATTCAAGGCTTCTGGAGGCTTACAGGTACCCTGTGAAACGTCTCACTGCAGCAGCACAATGTTTCAGTTCTGGCAAACGTCTCATGATTGTTCCTCTGCAGCCGGAACATGAAAGGGTTAACTCCACAACACTTGAGGGCCAAATCTATTCCTGATAGTGAATCCAATTAAGATCTTTCTCCACAAACCCACGAAACAACGTGACCCGCGATCTGAGGGCGTTCGCAGGGGAGCATTTCAGCTCGTCAGAGAAGAGGAAGATTTAAGAAACAGAAAAGTGTTTGTTGTTTTCAGGAAGATGATGGAGACAAAGCGCTCAAATCCCCATGAAAACGAACCACACAACAGTCCATCTGCCAGCCTATAAACCCTCATGTTAGACATGTACAGTCCCCAACATTAGCAAACTGCTGGATGCTAACTTGCACATGTTGGGCAATTTGTAGAAATTTGGACAACATTTTTTTTTTTTAATTGGACAATTTGGACACAATCTAGGTGGTTTTGAGCACTCTGAATCCATTTCTGATATTTTCGTCATTCAAAATGTATGTTTTAAACTAGAAGTCTGCATATCTGAACTGTTTTTGGGTTGATTTTGAATACATTTTTATTCAATTTAGATGTTTCAGAGGACACTGAGTTGACTGGATTAGACAGGTAATTTACTCTGTCTGTTTCATGTATTTGAAATACTTGAAATAACTTCAAATTAGCTACACTATATTTATAAACTCATGAATAGAACAATGCTTAAAGTTAACATTTGAATTCACAGACCATCACACAGAGTTGATGCACAGTTGGTAAAAGTTGGTAAGAATGTCATGTTTAACATAGAGGACAAAAAAGTCCTGAAAGATTAGAAAAAAATAAAATAAAAATTATACCCAAAATGATCAGAGCAGAGAATTATATGTACACAAGTAACACAGGTTATAACAGGCATAAATAATATAATATATAATAAATATAAATACATAAAACAGACATTAGACAGTTGCCTGTCTAATCCGGCCAATTCAGTGTCCTCTTAAATGTCTAAATTGTATAACAATTAATTAAAAATCAGCCCAACTGCAGTTAAAATATGCAGACTTCTGGTTTACAACATAAATTCTGAATTTTGAAATATCAGAAATGGAGTCAGAGTCCTCAAAAAACTGCAAGACCAACCAGATAATGTCCAAATTCGCCAAACAATGGCTGAAATACTATCAATGTATGCAACTGATGCAAGTTGACCAAAATGTGCAAGTTAGCATCCGGCAGTTTCTCGATGTTGACGACCCAAACTGCACATTTCTAACAGAAAACTCAACATTTCCAGCTCGACTTTGCTGGCAAGTGGACTATAGTGAGTTAGATCAGGTTTTAGGAAAATCCCCCAAACACGAGAACGCTCAGGAACATCAGAGCGAAGCAGAACGCTCCGAGTTCAAGTTTCTGAAACGCTCGTCGTGCACGAGCAGAAATCCTCCTGATGCACTACAAGGTCTCAAGTTAGTCCACAGAAACAAACGAGCCGCGGCTCAAAGGTCAGAGGTCAGAGAAAAGCGAGCTGCCAGGCCAACCAGGAGAGGAGGAGGTCAAAGAGGAGGTTTTTTATGCTTTCGGCTCCTCACCCAGCTTGTCGGAGGAGGTGATAATGTCAGTGGGGACGCACGAGTCCAGATCGGCGTCCATGATGCCGAGGGGGTCCAACTGGGCCACATGGTGCCCGCGGATCTACAGGGAGTGACAACAGAGCCCACCCAGGACAGGAGAAGGAGGAGGAGGAGCAGAGAGGAGAGAGGAGCAGAAGGAGAGAGGAGCAGGAAGAGGAGGAGGAGCAGAGAGGAGAGACGAGCAGGAGGAGCAGAGAGGAGAGAGGAGCAGAAGGAGGAGGAGGAGGAGCGAGGAGCAGAAGGAGAGAGGAGCAAGAGGAGGAGAGAGGTGGAGAAAGGAGGAGGAGGAAACAAGATGCAAGGAAATGAGTGGAGGAGAGGTGTGAGGATGAGGAGCAGGGTGGAGTGAAGGAGTGTGGAAGCAAAAATACAGAAAAGAATCAACATCAAAACGGGATTAGAAAACAAGGAGAGAAGGAGAGCCGGGTGAGAGGAAGGAGAAGAAGGAGAAGAGGAGAGAGGAGAGAGGAGAGAGGAGAGAGGAGAGGGAGGGTGGGAGGGAAGAGCGACATTAACACCACAGGCAGGAAGCAGTTTTCTGGCGTTCTCACCGACGTCCTGGAAGCCGGTATTCACCGGAGCATCATCAAAATTCACACAGCTGATTCCCAGAGGATCCAACTGGGCATTGTGATGCCCCATCACCTGCACACACACACACACACACACACACACACACACACACACA
>NW_024627268.1:0-3079 GCF_008729295.1 Plectropomus leopardus | reverse complement strand
GGGCCCAGAATTTGGTGCTACGCCCCTGTTTGTATTATTATTATTATATCTGTACAGTCTGTATCCTGCACCACAGACTGTATATAAAGATTACATTACCTCATTATTATTGGAAACATCAGTCAGAAACATACCTTAAACGGGTCAAACAAGCTGCTTAACCAGCTTAACCATCTTAACCAACTGGTCAAGCTGTTTTTTTCAGCAGGGATATCACCTTACATGAGAAACTTTGCAAATTGAAATGTGTGAAACAAATGCAAATTGATATATGTTGATATATGTAAAGGTATATGTTGCAGTATTTAAATATATGTGTATTTATGGCTATTTATCGTGTTTTTCAAGTGTAGAGCATCAGATTAGATGCTCTACACTAAAACCATCCTTGAAATACGAACTGTGAAGAACCCGAGTTTCTGAATAACTTTATTGACTTTACATGGACTCAGTCAGGTAGTGTTGGGATATAAAACAGTGACAGGAAGAGAAGCTGCAGATGTAAACACGAATATGGCGTGCTGCGGTAACACTGGAGCTCTGGGCGAATTCTGAAGCTCTGGACGAACTCTGAAGCTCCAGGTGAATATGGAGTGGCGGCTCAGATCATGGCGAAGCTTAACCACTGCAGGAAGAAGACAGAGAAACGTTAGTTCACTGACAGGTGAGTCCTGCTGACCTGGGTCTGGGTCTGGGTCTGGGTCTGTGTTCTTCAGACGATAGTTTTGTTCTCACCTGGTTGAAGTCGAGCTCGATGGAGCCGCTGTCGTGAGCGTCAAGCTTCTTAAAGATCCCTGAGGAGGAAGAGAAATCACACAGTTTTTCTGACTTCATGTTTTGAAGCTGTTTCGTTAGCTCAGAAGACAGCTAGCTACATGAGCTATCAGTAGCCAGTAATTACCTTTACGAGGGACAAACATGACAGAGTCCCCGGTTAATTGTCTTTCTTTCTTTACAGGGACATCAGCTTCCTTTGCTAGGGGGCAACTTTTGCAAAATGACAGGAGGCCTGGGGCCGGCTGCAGCAGCCCACCATGTTAGGGTCTTACGTAGGACCTCTGTCGGGGCGGGGGATCCTCCACGGGCTCTTTTTTTGATTAACAAGCTTTATTTGATGTTGTAGTAAGAAAACTTTCACATTTGAACAAGAATTTTGACAGTTTGCTTTCTTTCTTAGCTTTCTATGTAAGGTTTCTTTGTTAGTTTTCTTCATTAGCTTTCTTTGTTAGCCTTCTATGTTACCTTTCTTCTTTAGCTTTTTTGTTTTTGCTTTCTATGTTAGCTTTCTTTGTCAGCTTTCTTCATTAGGTTTCTTTGTTAGCTTTTTGTTTTCCTTCTTCGTTAGCTCTCTATGTTAGGTTTCTTGTTTACTTTTTTGTTAGCTTTCTATGTTGTCTTTCTTTGTAAGCTTTCCGTGTTACGTTTCTTCGTTATCTTTCTGTTACCTTTTTGTTAGCTTTCCTAGGTACCTTTCTTTGTTAGCTTTCTATGTTAACTTTCTTCTTTAGCTTTTTTGTTTTTGCTTTCTATGTTATCTTTCTTTGTTTGCTTTCATCGTTAGCTTCCTTTGTTAGCTTTTTTTGCTGTCTTCATTAGCTCTCTACGTAAGCCTCCGTCTGACTCACTGAACATCATCTCCAGCCTCATCAGGCAGCCCACGAAGTTATCAAAGTCGATGGTCATGTCTGGGTCAGAGTATCGAGCCACCAGCTGCTGGTAGATGGTGTTGTTGAGAGTGAAACCTGGAGGAGCAGAGCAAAGCGTCATCATCACGCCATCATCACGTCATCATCACGCCATCATCACGTCATCATCACGCCATCATCACGTCATCATCACGCCAACCATGTGCAAGCTATCATAGCACCAGCTAACTAAGCTGAATAACAGCACAAACAAAAACAAGTGATCGGTCGATGCTTCGTTGCATCATTGCAGCGCTGACGAAAGCTCAACTTGACCCTCGTGTCATCGGCTTCCATTGAAAATGAAGTGTGAACTCAGCGTACATTGTTAATGGAGCTAACGCTGCAAACTATGCTAATAGTGCTAAAACTGCTTACTATATTAATAAAGCTAACACCACTAAAATTGTTAATGGAGCTAACACTGCTAATGGAGAGAAAAAAAGCTCACATCAATAATACTGCTAACAAAGCTAACATTAATAATAGATCAAACAACACTAACAGTTATGGTTTTAAATATAGCTAAATACAGCTTGGAGCTTGGGTCTGTGCAATATGACAGGACTTTTTTTTAGCCCTCCTCCAGCAGCTCTTCAGTTCAGCATCATCTTAACTGTTTCTTCAGTAGTTTCTAATGTTTATGTTCTTCTATTGCTCTATACAATATGTTTGTGTTTTTATGTCAGACATCCAGTTGTCAGTTTGGCAGATAAATTTACCTCAGAGGATTTAAAGCATCTTCCTTCCTTCGCTAACATGCTAACATTAATAATACTGCCAACAATGCTAACTGTTACAAAACTGCTAACACTGCTAGCAGTAATGACACTGCTAACAATGCAAACAGTAAGAATACTGCTCAGGGTGCAAACAAAGCTAACAGAGCATGTGCAGCAGGACGTAACATACCATGAGCATCAGTTTACTGACAGTAAAGTGTGACGAGTCCAGACAGCAGCAGAGAAAAACACAAACACAAAACACATTAATTTATGGAGAGAATGCATTAGCAGAACAGGAAAAACATTGTATTTTGAGAGTTGTGAGAGTGAAGCTTATCAAAATAAAGGCAGCTGGGAGGAGCTCGGTCCACCATCAACACAATGGGTACGTGCCGTTTACGCATCCACGTTCCCCTCGTTCGCGTCTCTTCCTTGCGTCTTAGTCCCTCTCACAGGAGATACGAGTGCAGGAGCCAAGGAGGAGGTGTGAGAAGAGAGATGTGTCTTTATACGTCCTTTTCTCTGGAGCGTCACGAGACGTATTTCTGATGACGGCAGCAGCCGATCCCAGATGGATCAGCTGTCTGTTGGCTTTATTAACAGATGATGGTTACAAACTTCTGATGGAGTTTGTGTCTGCACACGCAGAATGTAGGCTTAAATATATAC
>NW_024627267.1:0-2677 GCF_008729295.1 Plectropomus leopardus | reverse complement strand
TCAAATATTATTATTAATATTATTAAAATAATAGGGTTAATATGCTTTATTTATTTGCCACTTTGCTACAATTTAATACATAATTAATGTAAAATAAAATACATAAAAAATTATTTAAATTGTTACGAGATGCCAAAACCCGGCCGAGAGGTGTGTGAGGCTGACAGAGGGGATGTTACAGTGTGTTTCAGCTGCAGTGCAGACTTCATCTCACGCTTCAGTCCTCCGTGACTCTACATGTGGAATAAACGCTGTGACTGCACGAGACGTTCGGGAACTGTTCACTTTAAATGTCAGACGCAGAGACAACAACAACAACAACAACAACAACAACAACAACAACAACAACATCAACAGCATGATTTACGGGCGAAGCGTTCAACATCAAGAACATTTAAAAACATCCACAACGTCTGAAAATGCTCCATAATTCCACTGAACTGCAGCACCAGTGAACGCAGCATATTCCACTGAGAGTACACACACACACACACACACACACACACACACACACACACACACCAGGCCTCATCAGCATATTACACTTTACTTTGTGGGATTTATTGAAGTGGGATTGTTGGAGTGTGCAGACGAGGGTACCACTTTACTGCAACTGTTATATGACACACACACACACACACACACACACACACACACACACACACACACACACACACGCACATACGAACTGAGGGGCCCAAGGTAGCCATTAAGAATAATGGCCTCTGGCTATGCGTTGCCATGGCGATTGAAAGGAGGAAAGAAAGGCAGGTTCAGTGGAGCTGATGAATGAAGGAGAGACTGCAGCTCTGCGTCTCCTCTGGAGGACGTTTATGTCCTCAGCTTCTCCGACATAAGACGCTTTCCTCTCAGTCGTCTCTTTACGCCGCAGATTTATCTTCTAATATTCTTCTTCTGCCGGGAATATCTGTCCGTTCAACTGGTGACGGTGAAAATGTGAACTGTGCAGCGTTATGTCGTCCTCTGCAGATAAAAAGAATAACTCGCATTCATTTATACGTCAGTACAGACCCGCCGCTTTAAACGCCACAAATGTTATTTTCTGATGCAAACGAAACTCCTGCTGAGTGTTTTATCGTTTACTGGAGAACATATTCATAACACCTGACAAACTCATCTGGTTATTACAAACAAAAAGACGTTCAGTAGCATCAAAGTCTGTTGTATCCAGCACTGACCGACTTTAATGAGAATATTTTCTAATGGATATCAGGAAAGCAAGCAAACTTTTTTTATATAGCACATTTCATATCAGGTGGAAGCACAAACAAATGCTGTTAAGAGACCATAAAGTGAATCTGATCCACTCAAGCTAAAAATACAACTCATAAAATAATAATTAAGATGAACCAATAAAGGATAAAAAAAAAATGTGTTGGAACTAATAAAAAAAAAGTTAAAAGTGAATATAATAATAAAAATAATACTAAAGGTGGACCATTGCAAAAGGACAATACATGTGAATTAAAATGAACAACAGAGAAAATAGAATAAAATAAAAATAAGAATAAGAATAAAATAAGATATATAGATTGTTGTTGTTTTCTTTTTCTTTTTTTGTTTTTGTTAACAAAATTTTTGTTTTCTTTCATTTTTTTTTACTCTTTCTTTTTTAACTAATTTTGATGTAATGCTGTTACTTTTTTCCCGCTAACTGTTGGGCCATGTCTTAAATTGCTCCTTGCTTTCTGCCCGTGTGTCTTGATTGAAGAAATTAAAGATGACTTTGGTAAATTGAAGTGGAAAAACTGCGGTGTTGAAAGTGTTTGAGACAGTTTTATTTCGTCTGTCCCCTCGGCCTTCATTAGAGGGTCACATCTCTAAAAGGCTAACAAGGAGCGAGGCCACGCGGAGCCCTAACACTGATCAATAAATCAATCTTTACGCTCACTGGGAGCCAGTAACGAGGCTCACACTGGTGCGTCGTGGCCTCGGCTCTGCAGCTGAGCTCTGGCGTTTCGGTGTGAATGAATTCACTGATAATGTTTCCCTCCAGCTGACGTGTCTCCTCTGTGGGAGGACGACGAGCTTCCTGGTTCAGGAGATGAGACGGTTTCGTGACAGTGATGAAAGGTGGGAGGAGGTGTCAGATCTCCCTCCGCCGGGATAATAACACTCTGATTACGCGTTAATAAATGAAATATATCTGTGTGTTTTCCCTCCACATTTAAAATGACGCCGAAATCTGCCGCCATGTTTAATTATACGACTGTTAATCCACACGAGAGCAGAGACACACAAAAGAGTCCTGACTGTAAACTCATCAACGTGACAGCGGATTAAATAAAATTAGGCGCCAAACACCACTGATGCTGGAAAAAGACACACAAAAATGACAGGAAGTGGTGACGAACAGGATTAATGTGTTTGCTAATCTGACGTCTCCAAAGAATGAGAATATAAAGTTATTATTGACAGTCAGGTGCGGGGTGTGTGTGTGTGTGTGTGTGTGTGTGTGTGTGTGTGTGTGTGCGTGCGTGCGTGCGTGCGTGCGTGCGTGCGTGCGTGCGTGCGTGCGTGCGCGCGCACGCATGTCCGACGACGGCCCGCTTCAGCGTGGACACAGCTTGGTCGTCTCAACGTCTTTTTTTTTTCTCCTGAATTCATGTTGAACTCACACACACACACACACACACACACACACACACACACACAC
>NW_024627266.1:0-4388 GCF_008729295.1 Plectropomus leopardus | reverse complement strand
TTGGTGATTTTTTTATTTTCTTTTTCCTACAGAGGTCTTGCCTTAGCCCCCAATTTCCTAAAATTCTAGAAACGGCCCTGATGACAACACTAACTGATATTTAGCAGCTATAAAGTTCATCATATTTACTATGTTAGTAATAAAAATACAGATTATCCTCACAGACTGACCTTCATCATATTTACTTCATCACTCAGCGAGCGCTCACACAGCACACACACAGTCCTGCTGCTCAGACTGAATGATGTCTGCACACAGCTGGTTAACTATAACTGCAGGGACTACCATGTCTCGCCTCTCATAACCAAACATAACATCTCATCAAAACACACACAAACCCACAGCTCAGAGCGCTTCCACTGAATTACAGTGAAATGAAGTTGAACCCACAGAGCAGCAGCAGGAGCTCTGATTGGCCAGCTGTTGTGTATCAGCGGGAGTCTGGCCTATTGGAGCTCCTTCTGCTGCTGCTGATGCTGCTTAAAATTCATTTACTTTTACAGGGGTTTTTTTTTTTTGCATTCACATTATCAATTTATTATTATTACCTTTATGAATATGATGTGTCACTAAAACCCTTCAGAAGTCACACTGGATGTCATGTTTGGTACCTTGTTTTTGTATTGTTTTGCACCTTGTTTTTATTATATGGCACCTTGGGGGGGTTTTTTTGTTTGTTTTTTTTGTTGTTTTTTTTTACTGTTTTATTATTTATATTGTTCTTAACTTGCTTATCTTGTACACACCCGGCTGCTGTAACAACACCAATTTCCCCACTATGGGACTCATACATTGTATTGTTTTGTTTCGTATCTGTTCTTATCATATCGTATCATTTCTTATTTTATCGTGATGTATCGTATCATTTCGAATCATATCATATACCGTGTCATGTCAGTCTTATCTGTTCCTATCTCATAGTATAATGTCTTATTTTATTGTATCATATTGTATCACATCATATCTTATTTCATTGAATCATATTTTATCGCATTTTATCTGTTCTTATCGTATCATTTAATCGTATCGTATCATATCATATCTTATCTGTTCTTATCTTATCGTGTCATCTTATTGTATCATATGTTATCTTAGAGTATGTTATCTTATGTTATTGTATTGTATCATATCGTATCGTATGTCGTATCGTATCTGTTCTTAACATATCATATCTTGTCGTATCATATCATCTTAACTTATCGTATCGTATGTTATCTTATTGTATCAAATCATATTGTATCATATCCTATCGTATTGTATCGTATTATATTGTGTCTTATCTGCTCTTATCTTAACATAACATATGTTGTTGTATCGTATAATCTTAACTTATCGTATCGTATGTTATCTTATAGTATGTTTTCTTATTGTATCGAATCATATTGTATCATATCCTAACGTATCGTATCGTATCGTACCGTATCGTACCGTATCGTATCGTATCGTATCGTATCGTATCGTATCGTATCGTACCGTATCGTACCGTATCGTATCATATCTTTAATCAAACTCAGAGTCTTTTATCAGATGATGTGTGTTTATTCCGGTGAAATGCTTAGTGAACAGTGTGTTCGGTGTTTCAGAACGGAGCAGACGATGTGAAGAAGCACCGATGGTTCAAGACAGTTGACTGGGAGGCAGTTCCTCTGAGGAAACTCAAGGTGGGAGTTGTTTTTATTTCACTCTGTTTCCTGTGGCATGTTATAATTCAATAGTGTACCTGGATGAAGACTGCGGACAACATGCAATATTGAAATTTTAATTCGTTTATTTCTGCACAAACCGAAAACAGATGGCAGAATGATCTGGGTTTGTTTTTTCTCCAAAAACACTTTGAAAAAAGGCAAGAAAAAGTTAAGCTTCAGTGATGTTGGAGAATATTATGTTCAGTTTTGCAACGGTGCAAACAGGAAAAGGCTGTTTGATGTGCTGTTAGTGTCTCTAACAGTGTGAGGGCTTTTGGCTGACACTGCTCTCCAAGAGGCAGCAACAGTCATGCTGGAAGTACTAACAGAACTTACTGCAGCCTACATAGTCACTTAGTGTTAGTCCTTAAATGTTACTCACTGCTGAAGGTGGATCAAGCTGTTGGTTTTTCACCAATATGGTGAAACAGAGAAATACTGAGATACATATGTAGAAAACTTTACTTTTCTTCCCATAGAGTTAAATTGAAAAAGCCATGGCCGGAGGAATTAAGATTTCCGGCTGTCGAAAACACAATTTATCACAAAGGTCTTAAGGGAATTTTCTTCAAATTTGGCACAAACATTTAGTCGGACTCGAGGATGAAGTGATTAGATTTTAGTGTTCAAAGGTTAAAGGTAAAGGTTACTGTGACCTTGTGGAACACCAGTGGGGAATTTCTTCAAATTTGACATAAACGTCACCTCTGAGTTCAACACTGGCGAGGTAGCTCAACTTGATAACAACTTGCAATTGGTGTCTAAAATTAGATGTTTTTAATGTTGTCTAGATGAAGTTTGCAAATTCTATAACTTTTCTCTTGATAACTGAGTTTTTGACACTAGTTTGAAATTTCCCTAGCTGTCGCTGTTATACTGCACCCTGGTGGTTGGCTATATCATAGTATGAAGTCATCATTAAATTCCACACTGGCGAGGTAGCTCAACTTGATAACAACTTGCGACTGGTGCCCAAAGGTTCAAGTTACGGGTGGCGCAGATTAAACTTGCTCTTGCCTCCCCAGACATTGTGGGTTACAAACATTTGATTTCAAAGATATTTTAAGGATAAATGATAAAAATAGACCAAAAAAAAGGTTTAGATTTAGAATTTTTGGAAGAGAGTGCGCAAAAAAAAAAAAATCCCATCACTTCTGTAGTACCGTTTAGGGTTTTTTTTTAGAAAATACAATGCATTGCAGTACATAGGTCATTTCAGAAAGTTGAACCAACGGACCATTTTTTCTTCTTTTTCAGCGGCTACAGTTTGTATATGTACTTGTACTGATTGTCACATTGTCTCTACAGCCTCCCATAGTCCCTAAAGTGTCCCATGAGGGGGACACATCCAACTTTGATGTTTATCCGGAAGACGAATGGAAGAAAGACCCTCCTGTGCCTCAGAAGGACTTAGAGATCTTTAAGAACTTCTGATCCCTGAGCCCGCTTATTTATTGACGAAATATCCTGAGAATCGACACGCATATTTTAAAGTCCCTGTCGCAGGTACTATCATGGACAAAACCCTTATTTATCAGAGCCGGGAGTCTCATTCGATCCGCGAGAATGACGACAAAGTCCTAATGATCGATGCTGTGACACGTATCACACCGCCGAGATGATTTTCTTTTTTTTTTTTTTTTTTTAAATATTTTTATTTCAAGTCAAACCTTTGAGTTTTGTATCACGTTTTTTTCTCTGAGCCTGCTCATATGCAAAAACAAGTGGTTCGGTTGAAACCAAAAGACTGTTACTTTATTTAAAAAAAAAAAAAGAAAAGAAAAGAAAGAGTAAATAATCAGGTCTTTTTTTATATTCTCATGTTTTATATTTTATCTCTTTTTAAAAAAAAAATGTTCATGCAAGATGTATTTAATGTGACTCCAGACTGGTGCTGTATAACGGGTCAGCCGGCCAGTAACGCAGACTTCTTCTACTGTACGTAATCATGAGTCAGCCACTTTATTTAAAGGAGCGTAGCACTTGGAAAAAAGGTGCCTTACATCACAGTTAAATGGGCGTGATGTGTCGCCGTTACAGAAAAGGTCACTTGAAATAACGCCGAGTCAGCCGAAATGGACTCTAAAGGACACGTGAGGTGTGAATGTGCTGCCACGTGTGAACTTTTCTTCTTCTCCCAGCTCTGTTATTTCCCTTCGGAGCCAAAAAAGACCCTCCCCCCATTCTCCATGGCTCTCATTAACTTCACCGATCGTCATAATCATTGTTGTCATGCTTTTTACAGCTGAGTCGCGCGAGGTGAAAAGGTGCCGGGATACGATTTATCCACATTTAACTTGTCACGCTGTAGAGCTGCATTACAGTTGTCCCAGTCAGTATTCATCAGTGTTTCACTTTATTGTGCGCCACGACAACGCCGGCCTTTAAAAAAAAAAAAAAAAAGCAAACACTTCGGATGATTTAGTTCTCTGTCATTAAATTCAACGTGATGATGTGATTTTTTTTTTGCCTCACCCTTCATTGCCTATGAAAACCTTCAGTCCAGATCAGTTCTCTTGTACTGCGTTCAGCTGCTTTTCACATTATTTCAACCTTGAACCTTCAACTTAAGCAAAGCGGTTTATTTTGAAAATATAGCTTACAAAAAAGGCACAGAGCAACTTGGTGAAAAATGCACCTAAAAATTGCAAGAAATTTGCAGGAAACCTGGAATAGTCATGGAATTAGTAAAAAAAAAAAAAA
>NW_024627265.1:0-7616 GCF_008729295.1 Plectropomus leopardus | reverse complement strand
TTTTTTTTTTAAAAAGAGATTTTTGTTGATTTTCTAAAGAAAGCATTTTCTTTTATTTTTGGTAATTTTTAAAGAACACATTTTGGATAAAATTCTTTTTTACAGTTTAAAAGACTTTCTCTAAAAATCACCAGAATTACATCGTTCATTACTACGAGAAACTATAAAACCAAAATTATCTTTGTTTTTTTTATTTACAACGGTTGTAACAGTTTGTAAATTCCATGAATTCTCCAGGTTTTTTTGCAAACTTCGGGTTAATTGTATTTTAAACTAAAATTAAAAAGTCTGTCTCTGTCTCTCCCAGTGAAACCAGCTCCTCTGGACATCACTCCAGTGCAGCAGGACTGGCAGGAGGTCCCGCCTCCTGTGCGCTCGCCCGTCACTCGAACCTTCACACGAGGGTAAGTGTGTGTGTGCGCACGCGTGTGTGTGTGTGTGATGGTTTATTGCAGCGTCAACAGAAAACTAGAAAACACGTCAATATTTACTGTTTACCACAGAGACGGAGAGACGTGAGTATCTGAGCAGCTGCACTCTGCTGCCCCCCGCTGGTGATGAAGGAGCACTGCAGGTTACAGAGAGAAGTAGAAATAGAGGAAATAGAACAGCAGGCACTCAGCTCGCTTTGTTTGGGGGCCGCTTTTGCAAGAGGGCCCGGGGCCAGTCACAGCAGCCCCATGCTTGTTCCTCAGAGTTTAGGACATTTCCCAAATACAAGATGTTTTTAGGATTTAGGGGCATTAGCTTTGAGGATTTTAGCACATTTAATGAATTTTTCGGATGTTTCTGGGATTTTAGCAGGTCTCAAGGATTTAAGGATGTTTTGAAATATTACGGAGGCTTTTGGACATTTCTCGGACTTTAGGACATTTGTAGGATTCCAGGACATTCCAGGATTCCAAGCACGTGCAGGACATTTATAGGATTTTTGGGCACTTCTAGGATTTTAGTTCATTTCTAGAACTTTAGGACATTTAATGTTTTTTAGGATGTTTCTTGTTTGTTTTTTTACATTTGTCTGATTTCAGGACATTTAAAGGATTTCAGGATTTTTTAGGATTTTAGAATGTTTCAAGGATTTCAGCACATTTTGATAAATTCAGGAGGTTTCTGGGATTTTAGGACATTAGGGTCTTAGTTAGGACCTCTGTCGGGGGTGTGGTGGATCCTCCACTGACTCTATTTTTGATAAACAAGCTCTGTTTGATGCTGTTTTATGTCTCTGACACCTTATAGAGACTAAAAGTACGAAAACAATTCCCAGTGTGAATTGCTTTATTTTTTATTTGTATTTTCTTAATTAAAAAATGGTTGATTAACAGTGTGAAGAACTCTGTATACGTGCTGCTAAACTGAAAAATGATTAACTCCTTTCTTGTCTCTTTTGGGCTTATTTTCAGGTAATTTCTTTTTTTTTTTTGTCTTCTTCCTGACAGTTTTTGGGCCATTTCTTGTTGATTTTGCAAAAAATCTAACCAATTTTCTGCAGTTTCGAAAGGTTAAAGAATTATCAAAATAGTAAAGTCTGTTCCATCATCTACTAAATGAATTTACTAATCCCTTAAAATTCCCTAAAATTCTTCAAATGTTGGAATTGTTCGACAACAACAGTCACAAACTCAACGATACTCGTCGGGTAAAATGTATTCACGAGGTTTATTGTGTGTGTGTGTGTGTGTGTGTGTGTGTGTGTGTGTGTGTGTGTGTGTGTGTGTGTGTGTGTGTCAGTCCGTCCAGTCGTCGGTCAGTCAGGCCGTCCTCTGCTCACAGCTCGTCCCCCTCCTCTGACTCTGATGACACTGACGACAGCTACGTCGCCATGACAACGACCTGCGGCCTCAGCTTCAGCGCCGGGGAGCCCGTACGACTCTTTACGTCCTCTTATTTTCTCCTTCGCATCCTTTAAATAAATACTCAACTATAGTGTGTGTGTGTGTGTGTGTGTGTGTGTGTGTGTGTGTGTGTGTGTGTCTCTGTGTGTGTCCACAGTCTCTGAGGCTCATGCTGCACCGGGCCTCAGAGGGCGGAGTCAGCAGCCCGTTGCTACGGCGAGCCAGAGGCGACAAACAGGTGGAGTACCTGGACCTGGACCTCCACACGGGGCGATCGACACTGACGAGACAGGTAACACCGCTCTCTCTCTCTTTGTAAAGTCACAGAAATAAAAAAAAAATCCAAAATATTTTTCAATGTTTTAACTCTTCAGCCTGTTTGCATTTTTAAAATCATTTTCCAATAATTTGTCAATACACAGAAATGACTGTTCATGTCAGCGTCAGTTTGTCCGTTAGAGGGCGCCAAATCATCACATAAAACACGTCATCACTGTTTTATTAAAATGTGTAAATTTAACCCTTTGAAACCAAAATTGTGCTTTTTTTCCCAAAAACATGGAAAAAAGGAAATGAGCAACTTTGAAAGTAAAGTTACACAAAATATAAGAAAATATTGATTTAGAAAATTGTTTTTTAATATCAAGAGAAAGTTGTCTTGGAAAAAAAGAAAAAGTTCGAATCGTAATAATTACATTTATAAAATTATGATGTAAAATTATAATGATTTTTAAGAGCTTTTTTCATTTAATTTCCTGGAAAGTTTCTTTGTAATTTATTTTGTTATTGCTGTTTAATATAATAAACACAAACAATGACAGTAAAAATGATAAAATAAATAAATGTAAAAATTTAACATGAAAAGAGTTTTTGTTTGTTTTTTAAGTTTCTTTTTTGCTCTTATTTTCTTGTCTTTTTTACTCATCTTTAGGTAATTTTTTAGTACTTAATTTTTTCGTCATTTCTTCTGTTGTTGCTCACTGCCTTCTCCCCGTGTTTTTGAAAGAAAACTTGCTCGGTTTTAAATGGTTCATAATTTATCAGTAAATACTCATTTCTAGTCGATATTTTATTGCTTTGCATCATTTTTACAGTTTTCTTTTGAAAATCTTCCTGCATCGATGACTTTGAGAATGAAATTCATATTTTTCCGTGTGTGTAAACAGAAACGCTGCACTGCAGAAGGCGGCGGCAGCGAGCAGGTCGCCGGCGGCGAGGAGCGAACGCGTGGCGAGCGCACGCGCGTGGACTACGTGGTGGTGGACCCCAAGAGGACCAAGGCCCTGAGGAACACCAGAGAAGCATGGCATGATGGGAGGATGTCCACGGAGAAGGAGAAAAGCTGAAGACGCACAAAGACGCGCAGACGTACTGTTTGACACCAGCAAACCGAGTTACTCGCTACTTTGATTTTAACCCTTTGAAACCTGCAGCGACATCACTTTTCTTCAGCTGACGCCTTTAAAAAGTAATTAAAACTTTGAAATCTGAGCTAATTGGTGTTTTTTTTTCCAGAAATGTGGAAAAAAGCAACGAGCAACTTGATATAAAAAAAATAAATAAAAGTTCGTCAAATTGCAAGAAATTAGCAGATTCAGAAAATTATTTTTAAAAAGGTAGGGAGAAAAGTCTCGGGATAAAATAGTATTTATAATTATCATAATTGCAAATTTAGAATTATGTTACAAGAAATTTGAATAATTTTGTAACATGATTTTGAATGTGTAATTATGATTAACTGTTTTATTTTTTCCAAGACATAAAAAATAGCAAGAAACTCGTGAAAAGTTAAATAAGACTTGGAAATAGTGTTTAAAAATTATTATAATTGTGTAACGTAATTTTAAATCTGTAATTTATCATAATAATTACACATTTAGAATGATGTTACAGAATTAAATAATTTTTAAGCTTTGTTTCCAGGTCTGTTTTTTTGTTTGTATTTTTCTAATTTTCCAGTAATTTTCATGTACTTTTTATGAATTTCTTGCTCATTTTTGTCTCCCTTCTTCTTTGGTTAATGTTTGCCTTCTTATGTTTTCCACAATAATAATAATAATAATAATTTTTATAAAGATGATTGAAAAAAACAATATAAGTATGATTGCATATTTAAAATTATGTGAGAATTAATTTTTATTTCACTTTTTTGTTCATAAGAAATCAACCTAATTTTCTCAGGTTTCAAAGGGTTAACAGAATAAATCTCTCATCTCTTTACATCCTTAAATCTCCATTTAAAACTGAAATCACTGTTTGATACCTGTACCAGTATGGAGGACTGAAACTGACAAAATAAATAAAAATAAATGTGTAAATGGATGACAATATTTATAAATTTTTTATTTGTCATAAATAGTTTTCAGTCATAGGCGAAAAGCTGCACATTAGGCCAGCCCTGCTCATCTGTGTGATGAGGTGGAGAAATAAAAAAGGAGGTAAATATATTTAAGGAAAGCAAATAAGGAAAATATTTAAATAACTAATGAAATTAATAAATAAATATATAAAATGGGAAATTAAAAAAGTGGAAAATAATAAATATTAAAATGAATAAACTGATAATAAAATGGGGAAAAAATAATACATTGATAAATGGAAAAATAAATGGGAATTAAATAAATACTGTCATTTTTTATTTTTTATTGACACATTTATTTATCTGTTTTTGATTTTGGCAGTTTCATTTCATTGAAAAACAGGTAAAAAGATTTCATTTTACCCGCTCGGTTATTTCTTCCTGCAGAAATGTTGCAGGAATAAAAGGTTTGATGAGAAATTAGTCAGTGAAGGAAAATCCAGAGTCAGTTTGAGCTCAATTAGCTTTTCTGCTGATTAACAGATTAATTATGAAGATTTTCTCCCGTTGTCACGGCAGCAGTTTCGTGTGCAGCAATCGATCAAATCTGTAACGTTGCTGTTGAATCGTGTCGATCTGTGATCAAAGTCACGATAGCTAATAAATCAAACACTTCACATCACGTTTTTGGGGCTCCTGATGTGGTTAAACTCACGTGACGTAGTGCCGTTTAAAGTTTAAACATGCAGTTCCTCTAATGGCCACTAGGTGCTGCAGATGTTTTATGAATCTGGGGGCTGAACCCATAGACTTCACTGCATTTAAAGAGTTAAACATTCCCATAGACGTCACATCTGCAGCTGAATATTCCTGATTAAAGCTGATGTTCATTTAAAGTGAGTACGCTACAGAGTCAGATTCACTGATGATTCGATCAAAACAATTAATCGATAAATTTTTTGTATTTTATTCCAATAAACAAATCAATCAAATCAAACAGTTACTGCCCCGTAAATGTTTTTTTTTTGTTTTTTTTTTTTTGTTTTTTTGTGTAAATTGATTTTTTGTTGTTGTTTTTAGAGTTAAAA
Organism: Plectropomus leopardus; assembly: GCF_008729295.1. Taxonomy (NCBI): domain Eukaryota; kingdom Metazoa; phylum Chordata; class Actinopteri; order Perciformes; family Serranidae; genus Plectropomus; species Plectropomus leopardus. The sequence goes on along the minus strand of NW_024627265.1, from coordinate 2,394 downwards.
TATTCATTTTGATATGCATTTTGTCACATTTGGCATTCAGAGAAAGACATTAAAAAGTAATTTTATGACCTTTATATGAAATATTAATACTTTACAATGTCTGATGATTTTATCAAGCAGCGTCATTAAGCCTGGGCGAGCAGTTTTTACAGTTCCTGGCTGTGATAAATGACCATAACCTTTTATGTAACATGAAATTATATATCAGAATTGATTAATAAAAGATGCATTTTGTGTTCAGAGCACAGAGAGTTACATGAAAAGTTCACTGGTGATGCGCTTCAGCCTCTTGTGGTCAAAATGAGTATTACAAAAAGAAACACAAAAATGAGCCTTATTTTCCTACAGATTTTTTTTTTCTTGCCAAAAAACTCTTTCTCAACCAATTTCTTTTCTCGCCCAAATTTAAAAAAAAAAAAAAAATTCACACCAAAAGAATAAAATTGAAATTATCACAAAAAAAAAAAAATTTTTTATTGCAAAAACAAAAAAATGTTCTCTCAAAAACACTTAGAAATTGGACCACCAGAAAAACAAATCTTCTCACTTGCCCCTCAGGGCTTCCGTACTCTTTGTTTCAGAGTGCAACAACTGTTTGCATGAAAGTAAAGAATAAACACTTGACATCAAGTGCCGTCATGTTCTCACGTTAAAGGAAATCCTTAATTTGTGTTTAAAACAGCAAAGAGATGCAGTTTAACCCTTTGAAACCTGAATAAACCGACTCGATTTCTTTCAGAAACATGGGAAGAAGGCAATGAGTAAGAAAACGATAAATGACCAAAATATTAGCAAGAATTTTATATATAAATAAGATAAAGAAATAACCTGGACAAAGGGATTAAAAATATTATAATTTTGTAACAAAATTATAAATATGTAATTACGATCATTATAAATATATTCTTTCGTAGTTCTTTTTTCCCCCGTTTTTTAAAAAATAAAAAATTATAAATCTTATTAATTTCCGTCAATTCAAAGAAATAGTACTTGTCAAAGGCGTCTGAAAGCAGCACAAGAAAAGCCCTCCAGGTTTCAAAGGGTTAAAAAGCCTCCGACACAATGACCAACTTCACGATGAAAACGCAAATAAAATGTAACAAAGGATTTCATTTACAACATTTCGCAGTGAAGCAAAGCGGTGAACTGACGAGGACGCGTCTCCAGGAAATAGATCAAACTTTGCTCCTACGTCTCTGTCCTCAGATACGAGACTCCTCTATGTCCTCGTTGGACCCCTGAGGACACAGAGGAGAGACAAGCCATGACCAGTCTGGACAGACACACCTCACATCTCCTGTTAGACCCTGAGTTATGTGTTTGCCTTTGGAAGATTTTCAAATTAAACTTCCAGTGACTTAACCTCTAACGAGAACAAGAAGTCGTCATCACGAGAAAAAAAGTGTCATGATCTCGATATCACGACACAAGTCGTGATCTCGCAAAAACGCCCGCAAATATGTCGTCACGAGAAAACGGAGAAAAGAAAATGTATAGAAAGAAAATTATGTCGCTATCTCCAGAAAACGGGCTTCGTTTTCCCGAGAGAACGAGAAAAATAAGCCGTTATCACGAAAAAAAGATGCAAAATAATCTCGAGATCACGGCATAAAGAAGTCGTGATCACGAGAAAACAACCGGAAATATTTCGTACTATGAGAAAACGGAGAAAAGAAAATGTATAGAAAAAAAATGATGCCACTATCTCGACAAAACGGGCTTCATTTTCCCGAGAGAACGAGAAAAATAAGTCGTTATCACAAGAAAACGAGCATCATTATCTCAAGATCACGGCATAAAAAAGTCGAGATCTCAAGAAAACAACCGTAAATATGCTGTACCACGAGAAAACGGAGAAAAAGAAAATATATAGAAAAAAAATTATGCCGCTATCTCGACAAAATGGGCTTCGTTTTCCCAAGAGAACGAGAAAAATAAGTCGTTCCCACAAGAAAACGAGCATCATAATCTCATTATAACGACATAAAAAGGTCGCAATCTCGAGAAAACAATCGGTAAAATGTTGTCACGAGAAAATGGAAAAATTAAAATGCATAGAAAGAAACTTATGTCGCTGCTTCATTTTGCCGACAGAACGAGAAAAACAAGTCATTATCACGAGAAAACGAGCGTCATTACCAAACAATCGGAAATATGTCGTCACCATGAGAAAACTGAGAAAATAAAACGTATAGAAAGATGTCCTTTTAGGGCTTCCGTATCTTTGTTTTTCGGTATTTGAGCTTCGCGGCTGTCGGACTAACTGACCTGCGAGTAGCTCTTCTTCTTCAGAGGTGCACAGAATCTGGACAGGACGTTTCCATATTCGTCCATCACCTAAAAACAAGCACAAACTGAGTCGTGACACCAGAAAAAAAGCTTATTTTTGCTTTA
>NW_024627264.1:0-2548 GCF_008729295.1 Plectropomus leopardus | reverse complement strand
TGTGTGTGTGTGTGTGTGTGTGTGTGTGTGTGTGTGTGTGTGTGTGTATTCTCAGTGGTCGTTAATTGAAGTCAACATCTCATCTATGAACGCCATCAGAGAGTTTTCATTCCACCATTTGTAATTAGAAATGATGCTGGATGGGCCTGTGGCACTGTGTGTGTGTGCGTGCGTGCGTGCGTGCGTGCGTGCGTGCGTGCGTATGTGCGTATGTGTGTATGTGCGTGCTGCACTGCTACTGTAGTTTTCCACTTCAGAGTTTTACGATTTTTACCTCAAATTAAAATCATATCTGCTCCTTATTGACAGGACTCACACAGTCGGGGAAAACCTGCAGGAGTTTCACAGAAAAGTCATTAAATCAGTAAAAAAAAAGTTTAGGGAAAATCTTGGAATTTTGTTTTCTGTGGTCTTTTGGAAACTTGTATGTCGTATTTGTTAAAGGACTTGTTGTTTATTTACTTTAAAGTTTTTTTTGCACACTTTTGTAATATAATTCAGATGATATTCAATGAAACTATAAACTGACCAGATTATACATCTGTTGCCAGCTGTCAGAGCTGAGTCTCTCGTTTTGATTGTTATAAGAACAAATCAATACATTTTAATAAGGTGACACACAGCAGCTAAAACACAACTTTAACACTTCTCTGCTGATTCATTTTTTACTGGAAATATAAAATCATTACGTGTTAATTTATCTTTTAGTTTCCTCAGCTGTCACTCGACTCTGTGAGCGCTTTCTTCCTGTTGTGGGACGACGGAGTCTATCAGTGTCACAATCTCACTTCGAAATCTGCTGGTTTCCGTCTCTGTGCCGAGTGGACGTGCAGGTGAAGGGTTAATGTGTGGGTTTTTATTTTGCAGATTTCATGAATGAGATTTTAATCAGAGTGTCTTCAGATGGTGATCCGGTTGTGTCTGACAGTTTCTGTCAGCAGGAAGCACCTCGCGTCTTTTTGTGTCCTTCCTTTTACTTATGAAATGCTGATGATTAATACTTTTTGTCTGCAGATGTAATCAGACTGTTGGACTTTTATTAAGCTTTGTTTAAAGAACAAAATGTTAGATGAAAGATTGTCTGCCTGTGTTCACTTATTTGATTTCAACAAGCGCGACATCACATTACAGCTCTTATGAGAAGTTTAATCAGCGCTGGGAGCGTTTTTAAAGCCTCCGTCTGAACAAACAGTGCTGATGCTGAAGGGCAGCTGCCAAACAGCGAGCCCGCCGCCGCTCTAATGGCCTGTTTCCTCAAGCACCAATTTATTGGCTTGATTCATTTTCAAGAGTTAATTCTGGTAATGTGGGGGGGGGGGGCTTTTAAATACATAAACCAAAAAGCAAAGATGGGTATCAATCCGCCATAAAACACACAATAAAAGCCTCCTTCAGGTGGTCAAACGTCCCGTCTGCGGCACGTCAGCACGGCGTTCTGACAGCATCAACGTTTATTAACATCACAGCTATCGATCGGACACAAGAAATAGTCCGCAGTGCTGGATTTACGAGCCAGCGAGGTCCCGTGTGTTTCGATGTTTAGTGAAACTTGTTTCTCTGTGTCTGAGTGCTGCGTTTACCTTGACTTCAGGAGAGATTACAGCCTGAACGTGGTCGTTAACCGCAGGAAAAAACAGGATCTGAAGCTGAAAGCAGACAGTTCATGCAGATCAGGAGTTCTTCACTCAGAGGTTGAAGGACAAACACGACATCAGAACATCACATTATATCAAACTAGGGGCGATTTCTGTAACAGATATGAGCAAAAATTAAGTCATATTTTCAAAATGTCAATAAAACTCAACGTGGAGCTGACTATGTTTCCACTGACTGATGTCATGTGACTTCTCCTCTGGTGATAGCATCCCAGTAACCATGGCGATGGATGTTCAAAACATTAGCAGCTTTACTGCTATTGCAGCCACCGCACTAGCCGTCATTATTTCCAATCTGAGGCCACGTAGGCGTGTTATGGAGCCACGATGGAAAAGTGAGCCCCTTATACGTGGGAGCGACCACGTATGAGGGATTTCTGGGAGATGTAGTCCACGATTTCACAGAGGAATTGTGGATTCAAAACTTTTGGATAATCCACTCATTGGAATATCCTAAAATCAGAGAAATGTCCTAAAATCAGAGAAATGTTGCGTAATCTTAGTGAGGTGTGGGCAAGTTGAGTGTCCTTGCTTTAGTGACAGTTACTGCTCAAAGTGAGAATTATTATGGGCTAAAGATTTGTTTGCCATGAGTCATGCAGGTGGAGCATTTTTCGGGGGTCATTGCCCCCCCCCCCCGGCCTATAGAGCCGGCCTTGATTCTACATAGAGTGAATAACGATCTATATGAGCGATGCTGTGACTTCTATAAAATGATTCTTTGTCTCATGGACACACGTTGGCCCGGCCTCCACCGCAGATATTATTCGTCTGAATGTTTCCACGGTAACAATGTCGTTCACTCAACAATTTCCCATCCTGCCCTTCTCCTCTGTGAGTCATGTACATTAATAGATACCTACATAAACACACACACACACACACACACACAC
>NW_024627263.1:0-5584 GCF_008729295.1 Plectropomus leopardus | reverse complement strand
ATTTACGTTATTATGCAATATGATTAAGGATCAAAGAAAAAAATAGAGAAAGTTATTTTAATTCTAACTATATTTGTAATTGTGTAAAAGTGTGTCAGTCCAGTCAAGCTCTCTTCTTGCTATCAGTAAGTGTCCAAATCTCTTCTTTGACCTTTGACCTTCAGGTACGCCAGCATGCCGGCCAGAGCCACAACCAGCACTGCGATCACCAGGCCGACAATCCACCAATAAGACGCCTCCTCCTGACCGCTTTGCTTAACTGCAAACAGGTAACAAATACACACAAATTAATAAATAAACACAGTTTTATACATAAAACCACAAATAACAGCTGCTGGGTTTTATGCCTCTGTGTTATTCTCAAGAATAACTTTAGCAAAATGTTCAAATTTGGCACAAACATCCCCCTGGACCCAAAAATTAACTTTTTGCACGATTTTTTTTAACGATTTTTGCAGTCAAAGGTCAAGGTCATTGTGACCAAGCATCCATCTCATTCTCATTAATGTGATAAATCAAAAACACCTTGAGGGAATTTCTTCAAATTTGGCACAAACGTCCACCTTGATTCAAGGATGAACTGATTAGGATCTGATGGTCAAAGGTCACTGCGACCTTGCGTCCGTCTCACTCTCATGAACACAATTTAACAAAAAGGCCTTTAGTGGGTTTCCTTAATTTTGGCAAAGACGTCCACTTGGACTTAAACTAATATATATTTTGGCCATAAAGCAAAAATTCATACACTAATTATGACAGAATTTCACACAAATGTCTAACAGGAGACATAGTGGAAATAGCATGTTTTTCTCCATATGCCAAATATGGTAAAATAAATACATAAATAAATGTGAGGTAGAAAAAAGTAAAAATGACAAGTCAAAAACCCAGAAATATTACAATGCGTGTTTTTATGATTTGTTGGCTGTGGGATCAAAAATTGCAGTTTGAATGGATTTCAATGGCTCTTTTTTATTTGCACTCAACAATATTAATTCAACAATTTGGTCAAAATCAGTGTATTTTAAACTTTTTGTCAGAGCTGGAAATACCAAGATTAATCAAAAATACACAGTCTTGCCGAAATGTATGCCATATACATGAACACAGCCAAAATGATCAAAAGTTAATGATGAAAAGTACGCAAAATGTGGACGTGTGTTGGTAAAAACTACAGCGCCCGTTTACTGTGTGAGTGAGCTCACCGGCAGGAGCGTCGATGGTGACGTCGGTGCGTTCGGTGTGAGTGTTGTGCGGCACGGAGAACACACAGGTGTAGCTGCCCGAGTGCTCCGAGTGTTTGGGGTCCATCAGCCGCAGGGAGCCGTCTCCGAACGGGACCCTGAAGCCGTCCAGCTCCACGTGGCTGTCCCACGGCGGCGAGTAGGAGCTGGTCCCAGACTGGCTGTCGTAGGTGAGGATGTGGGTGGGGTCCTTGCCTTTGGAGAAGCTCCAGTAGAGGTGGGGGCTGTTCAGGTATGGAGGGGCGGAGCAGGGGATGGTCAGGTCTTTTCCTTGAGTCCCTCTTATTTCTACCAGAGCACAGTGAAGGGAGCACGAAAAATCAATAAATACAAGAGATTTCCTGCTTTTTGCAATCCAAAAAAATGACACAAATTGCATTTTATTTTCACCTCTTTCCCTGAGCGAGGCGGTCCAGGCCTGACCGCCGTACGAAGTCGAGACTTTGCAGATGTAGATGAGGTGCGGTTGTCCGTTCAGCCTCTTGAGGCGGCTGTCGACCGTGTACAGCCCCTGTTTGTCCGCCAGCATGCGTGTGACCGGTCGGAGGTCCTCGAAGGTGGGCGGCTCGGTCGCCCAGGTTACGCGAGGGGCCGGGAAGACATTTCGGATGGTGCACTTCATCTCCTCGTAGCCGCTCAGCCTGGACAGCTCCAGAGACAGCCCTCGGATGGGTGCTACACACACACACACACACACACACAAAGACATTCACAGCATGTTGAAATGTTTCCCAGCAGCCCCTGATGATAGACGCTAAATGCCAGGGCTCAATTTAGCCTGACGGTGGGTGATACCACTCTCATGCAGATAACATTAGAGGCTCTGTTACCACAATATAACACAACCACAAACAGCTCTTTCATACAGGGGAAATACTGTTTTTAAAACTTTCATTTCAGAGCCTCTGAGTGGTCGATGTCACTTTTAGATTTGGGACTAATGGAAGAGTCAGGAGCAGGGAGGGCTGGCTGGCTGCAAAACTTTCTCATCCACAATCGTCACATGTTGCCGCTTTCGTCTGCATATTACGCTCTAGGTATCCTTTTTTGCGTCTGCTGTTTACACGGTTTGATGCATGTTTGGATTACACTTCACGTGGTTATGTTTAGTCAACAACAACAAAAAAAGTTAAATAAATAAATAAATAAATGACCTAGAATTTTTTTTTTTTAAAAATCCTTAAAAAAAAAAAAAAAATTTTTAAAAATTATATATTATTATGACAATCATAAATATAGTTTTCTTGTATCCCTAGATATTTTCCCATTTTTTATTTTTTTAAATTTTTCAATATAATTTTCCAAATCTACTAAATTTTTGCAATTAATGGAGCATTTCTTGCCAAGGTGCTCATTTCTTTTTTCCCCTTGTTTTTGAAAAATCAAACCTATTGCTCAGTGTCCAAAGGTTTGAATACCTGTGAAAGGTGTCTGAAAGCAGCACCTGAAAAGTGACGTCACTCCAGGTTTTTAAGAGTTAAATTTGGTGTGACATCATCCTTACGTGCTTTCACGTCTGACCTTATGAACTCACCTGCCACCTTAACGATGACCTTTGCATTGTGTTCGCCCTGCGACGTGCGGACGTGACACCTGTACGTTCCTCTGTCCTTCAGAACGCTCCCCCTGAGGATCAGCGTGGCGTTGCCCTTGGATACCAAGTGTGGGAAAACGGAGGCGCGGCCGGCGAGCTGCTCGGGGTCAGAGTGCTCTTCGCTGCTGTCGTCGTCGCTGTCATCATCATCATCATCATCATCGTCTTTATCGTCATCGTCACGTTTATGTTCCCGCTCGTACTTGTACACCAGCTCGTCCTGTCTAAACCACTCGATGGTCTCCTCGCTGCCCGGCTGGAAGCTGCAGGGGAGCACGCACTCCTCCGAGACGAGGCACGTCACAGCGACGTCTGAAACAAGACGAGGACCAGGTGAGACCAGGTGAGACCAGGTGAGACCAGGTGAGATATCGCACAGATTTACGTTGTCGGCTTAAATTTGCGTTTTTATATCAGTGAAGTGACACAAACGTTGTCTCTTCGTCTTTTTTTTTAGTGTTGAGTTTTTCTTCTATTGACCCTCCGATTTTAATTTATATATAGGTTTTAGTCCTTGAGTGATTTTTATCCGTTTTGTTTTAACTTGTTTTTATTGTCTTGTGTGATTCTTTTTTACTGTTCTTCTGTGAGCTGCTTGGCATTTCAGTTTCCATTGGGATTAATTAAAGTAATCTAATCTAATCTAATCTTTCCATGGTGATGCTGGTGGTCACTGTGACCTCTGAAACTGTTTACGGCCCTGTTTCCCGCTTCGGCCGGTTAGTAATCGCCCCTAACAGTTAGGTATCGCTCTACAGGGAAGAATCAAACTTCTTTTTGTTTAATTAATTTCCTAGAAACTGACGCCAGCACCTCTCTGCTGATAGAAACCCTTTTATTGTTGAGCTGTTTCCTTTTGTTCAGATTGCAGTTTGACAAATAACTCAAGGAGGAAACGTCTGTTATTTAAGTTTCCGTGACACTGTCCTCCTCAGACTAAAGACGCAAACATTCCTAGATGGTCGGATCTGCATCATTATTTCTCACCACAGAATCTGTAATTTGGGGGCTGTACACACAGCGATGAGTCTGCTGTTACAGCTGGGGAAGGCAGAAATCTGCAAGAGAAATAAAGTAGCTGGAAACGTCACCTTGCTGGTGATGGATACAATTTTTATGGTATCATAATCTAATGATCTAATGTGCAAACTCCTCTTTTGTATTATGTCCTAGTTTTTGTCTCCTGGATGTGCGTTTACTGTATGTTAGAAATCTGGAAAACAAAAACAAACCTGGCACAATCTCGGTCCAAAGCCCCTCCCACCAGGTGACCGCGGGTACATGCACGCGCTTCATACAGTAGCCCTTTGTTCCCTCTACACTGATTTATTTAGTCTTATTTCATTGCTCTGCTCTCTCTCTGTTTATCTGAGCACAAAAAAGTCACTTCGAACTCGTCACATATGTTCACTCTGTCACTGTTTTAGACATACGAGTGTGACGCCAAAATGTTTCATGTGCATGAAACGCTGATGGACGGCGTCGGCTAATAACGCCGCCCGTAACTATGTGATATAAGGAGGGCGAGGGCGCTTACAGACCAGAGCAGAAAAGACGTCTGTTTAAAGTGTCGGACGTTAGGTTGAGAAGTTTTGGTTTGTCATGTCATTTGATGATATTTTCATCATAAAAGTCAGTTCTTCAGAATCCAGTGGACAGATTTCATAATAAAGGTGCTAAAACTAAAATAAGTCCTGCACATACATTACTGTATATATACATGATTTTCCACTGCAGTATTTTATTGCTGGTCTACTTCTGCCAACAGCAACGGAGGCTCATGGGTATTGCGGTATTTAGAGCCATGACCTGGCAAAATGACAAAATTTATTTCTCAGAAACAAATTTAAAATAATTACACCCACGACATAAACCTACGTGATCGTTGCGTCATCCGGGAGAGTCCCACGTTTCACCGAAAATATGTAACATTGAGGATATCGTGTAAAGGAAACTTTGAAAGGGGATGTACAGAATGAAGAAAAAATACCTCCAGGACCGAAGAATTATTCACCTCAACTTCCCTTTATTGCCACACACACACACACACACACACACACACACACACACACACACACAGGGTGGACGTGGGCAGTGATGAGTGTATCGCAGTGGGACAAAAATGACATAAACCAAATCAAACTGACTGAAAACAGATGACCTAGTGATAGAAATATTATCAAAACAACAGCAGTAACTGGGATGCGCGTCCTGCTATCTGCTGTCAGTATAGATTGACAGAATAAATGGACATTTTTGTCCTCGCCTGAAAAAAACATCACAGTTTTAGGGTGAATATGCCTTTGAAATAATGAAGCATTTGCCCAAAAGCTCTGAGAAACCACCAAACAACATCTGAGAGTCAGCTGTGCAGAGAAAGATGCTTGTAAATGAAGCAGGACACAATGGGAGAGCATTAAGTAAAGAAATCCTTATGCAAGATCTTAAAATTGACATTTTCAGGCACATTTGTGCACAACAATAAAACCCATTTGATGTCACTTGGATGTCATTAGAAGTATCAAACATCTAAAAACAACAGTTTTATTTTGAAAAATCAATCAGTCAGACCTCTATACATGTTTCCACTCAAAGTAAACCATCATAACTGCACTGAATGAGCCTTGAACCCTTTAAAACCGGAGCAACGTTGCTTAATTTCTTTCAAAAGTATATGAAGAAGGCAAAGAGCAACTTAGGAAGATATGACCCAAAAATTGAGAAGAACTTAGTAAAAATAAATAAA
>NW_024627262.1:0-2517 GCF_008729295.1 Plectropomus leopardus | reverse complement strand
CCCTCCCCTCTCATAAATAACAAACAGTCCCTAAAAACAGCTTCACAGAGCCGTTGCCATGGCTGCAGACACGTTACACTGTTAGACAGCAGTTTACACTGAAAACACAAAAATACTGCAGTTTTTAGTCCAAAAAGTGTCATAATTTAGTGTGTATTTTTCTCGATTTAAAGAACACCGCTTCATTTTCCCAGCTGTCTTTGAACGCGGCCTCGGGAGCTGTCCGCGGTGCTGAACCCCTGAACGCCTCATCACACATTCATGACGCTGCGTCTCGCGCCGTCACGTGAACCCCCTGTTATTTCGGACAGCGGCGCGAGAGTGCGGCGGAATGTCTCTCGTGCGACGCGGGGACGCTCGGGGACGGCGAACGGCGACGTGGTGACGTCACACGAAGCGTGCCGCGCCCTCACTGCCGAAGATCGTTTGTGATGGAGAGATGGAGAAAGAGACCATTAATCTTTTCTTTATGTCTTTATTTAAGAGTATGGCTTTAAAATGTGAGTGAAATAGTGACAATAAAAAAAATTAAAAAAAAACACTTAGGCAGAGATTGACATACTGTTACCATAGCAACACAACTGAAACAGAAGAACAAGCCAATTTTAAAGGGAAAAAAAGACATAATTCATTGGTTGTTTAAAAATTCCAAAAAAAATTAAAAGAAAACAAAATTAGACCAAAAAAAAAAAATAAAAAATTGAAAAGTAATTTGTATAAAAATAAGTATTTTGTTTAATATTTTTTGCTAATTTCTAAAGAAAAGAAAAATTACCAAAAACATATTAAACAAAAAAATTGCTTCTTTTTTTTAAAAAAAGAAGAAAACATGCATATTTTTTAAAAAATCAGCAGTTTAGCAAATACAAGAATACAAGAATAAATAGATAAATTAATTAATTAAAGAGGAAAAAACACCAAAATTATTTCATTTAAAATCACCCAACACATTTTAGGGGGGGAAAAGCCGAATTAAAAAAAATCTCTGAATTATTCTTTAAAAATCAGTCAATATATTTTTAAGAAAAATGATGACTAATAATACTTTTTTTAAATCGGCAAAATCTCCTTTTTTGAAAAAAAAAATGCATGTTTCCTTTAAAAATCAGCATTAAAATAAAGACAAAATACAGCCAATGACAGTTGTACACTCTTCACCACAGCCAAAATGAAAAAACACAAGTCCTTCCCCGGTTTCCTAAATAATTATTCAGCATGTCTAACTCTTTTTGCACTATTCTCTCCACTCTCATAAATAACAAACAGTCCCTAATAATGATACAAAGAGGCCAAATGTCCTTAAATCCTCGAAACGCTGCTGCTGCAGACACGGTCGTGTGTGAGTCATCTCATCATTAGACGATCTTTGTTTCTCTCTCTCCGTCTCTCTCTCCCTCTCTATCTGTCTATCAGACTGAAAATAGCTCCAGCTGGGTTTGGTCTGCTAATCATCGGCATTCGTCTCCGCCGCCAATTTGACCAAAATAAACGGACAATATCGACGCGGTCTGACCGATAACCGGAGGATTTGCCGACAATTTCTGCTTCTATTTGCCTCAAACAGCCTGAATTTATATATTTAAAATCTAATTCGTTTTTTTCCTCCACTGAACAAGTGATGTCTGTCGCGGGGTTGAAAAAGCAATTCCATAAAGCCACCCAGGTAAGAGCCAACCTGTTTGTTTATCTGTTTATTTGTTGTTTATTCAATCTCAGATGCTTTTTATGGGTTTATTCCGATATTTGCTGCAGAATGCATCTGCAGAAACCGGAATTACAGCTTCAAAATCGCGTTTTTTGTCAATTTTTTGTCGATTTGCATTGAAATGATGGATAAGTATTTACGTCCATGTTTGTGAAAAATGCACATTTACATTTCTGAAATGCAGCTGGCTGTTGAAAATCAGATTTCTTGCTGATTTAATCGCGATGTGTGGATGAAATACTGGATTTTTTTCTCTCTCTCGCGGTGTTTTCGTGGGTGTGCATTGAAAAGCAGGGTATACCCCCCTCACACACACACACACACACACACACACACACACACACACTGATGCCATGTTACGTAACAGACTATGAGTTGAATATGTGTGTGTCTGCAGAGCTGATTGGCTGTTGCAGCACGCAACAGGGAATTCCCTCCATCCTCCTTCACATCCTTCTGTCCATCTTTACATCCGTCTGACATCCCGTCATCCTCTGCTCTGATGTCTCTGACGTCCCTCTGTGTCTCTTTGTCCATGCGTCAGTCTTATATTAGTCTTTACACGTCCTCTCCCTCTTTAGTCATCCCTCCATCCTCCTCAATTATCTTAAAACGCACTGTTTAAAAAAAAAAAAATACAGAAAATAATCACAAAAAAAATCTCCCTTAAATGGTCAAATGTTTTAAAGAAAAAGACAAAAAGTCAAAAACTTTGCTGGATAAGTTTTAAAGAAAAAAAGGTTTTGTTTTGGTTTTTTTTAAAAAAAAAAAAAAAAAAAAAACATTTTTAAAGAAAAAAAAATCACAAAAAA
>NW_024627261.1:0-8719 GCF_008729295.1 Plectropomus leopardus | reverse complement strand
TTCATATCTCCTCAGCTAGATGAAAGAAAATGAAGCAATAATTTTTATTAATTTCCCCCCAGTGAGTGTCTGAGAGCCGGGCTCTTTTTTACCCAAACTAATATTAAATAATAATAATAAATAATTAATCTTATTGAATTTTTTAAAGAATTAAGTGGTTGTAATAAATAATGATACATTTTTATTTCGCAATTTAATTAATGATGTAACTCCATTACAGGTCAGTAGTTACTCTCCAGCAGCTGGTTACATCATGGGGACCCAGGGGGCCTGGGGGGCCCGTCTGGGCTCTGGGCTTAGCAATATGTTTTTATTTCATTGTTTTAAGCCAATGTGATATTGAAATTTTATCACAAAGCTCACCAGCAGATGGAGACATGAAACACAAAGCTGTGTGTTATATTCATTCATTGTGCAAATTACGAAAAAGACTTCAACTCAACATCGATGTTTTGTCCACTTTATCGATGAAAAGAAATCTGTTTGTGATATTGGCAGAAATCAGCATGTTGGCAGATTCTGATATTTCATTTAAAAGCTGATATCTGCCAATATGATGATGTATGTAACTGTGCATCCCTGCTGTATACATATCTAAGCAATGCTCCAAAATCCTGAATAATATCAACTTAACCTGCACGTCTTCTTCAGAAAATGCTCCAATCAGAACGAGGTCCTAGTCCTAGTTTCCCAGCTGAGTCTGCTGATCATGTGACCTGAATCTAATTCAGAATGTGGTCATTTTTGGAAAAATGGTGAAATATTAGTTGAACACCAGCACAACAAATCAGTGCTGGTCAGAGAACTACGGCTTCAAGAGACAGCTAGTAAATATGTTTAATCAATCTTCACTAGAAAGACTGAGACGTGTGGACTGAGACGTGTGGACTGAGGCGTGTGGACTGAGACGTGTGGACTGAGACGTGTGGACTGAGGCGTGTGGACATTCTGCATTAAAAAGGCGATGTTGGGCTGATGCTATTGGAGGAAAAAAAGCTAAAGAAAGGTGGCAGAGAACAAAACAGGGCCGGCTCTAGGCGTAAACACGGGGGGACAATGCCCCCAAATGCTGCACCTGCCCCACTAACACCAATCAGAGACATCTTTAACCCCCGAAATTCTCACTTTACTAGCACATACATGTTCCTAGGATTTTAGGACTTTTTCGGGATTATAGGACTTTTCTGGGATTTTCGGACATTTTCTGGATTTTACGACATTTTTAGGATTTGGGGACTTTTCTAGGATTTTAGGACATTTCTGTGATTTTAGGACATCAGTGTCTCAGCTGTGTCCTCTGTCGGGGGTGTGGGGGATCCTCCTCTGGCTCTTTTTTTGATCAACAAGCTCTATTTTGATGCTGTCTTATGTCTCTGACACCTTATGGAGACTAAAAGGACAAAAACTGTTCACAGAGTCAATCACTTTATTTTTAGTGTCAGTTTGAAAATGGTTGGGGGGCCCAGGGGCCCTATCAGGGGCCAGATTTGGCCCACGGGCCGTAAGTTGAGTAACTGCTAAAAAGGCACAAAACTGATCTTGTTTATCAAAAAGTTTTGGATAAAAACATGAAACAGTTCATCAAAACACGCTGAAAGAATAACTCATATTACCCACCAGCACCTCTTACTGCCCCCCTTCAAAGCGACCTTGATCTGGACCTGGACCTGGACCTTGATCTGGACTTGGACCTGGACCAAGCTGCTGGTTAACGTGAATGGAGGCGCAGTGAAATCGTCTTAACCTCTGACAGGGTTGGTTTGTGAGAGGAACCGATAGATCGACATGTCGGCTCAGTCCGCTCAGACCTCTCCTCCGATCGATGGTATTGATCCGCCTCTCGGAGCAGCGGCCCCCCACATGTGCTGCTGATAAAGATGTGGAGTAAATGCAGCACAACAAGCAGACATGTCTGAACGTGTCTCTCCGACACTCAGAAACACTGAACATTTCTCCGCGCTCACAGTTTTTTACTTCTTCTGTGGTTTTGTGTGTCTGCGCAGGATGAATCTGTGGGAGGTGGCCGAGGCGCTGAAGAGCTACGGAGTCATCAACGCCATCAATCTGGACGGAGGTGGGTCGTCCACCTTTGTGACCGACGGCACGTTGGCCAGCTACCCGTCTGATCACTGGTGAGCCATCTAAGCCTTCGCTCTTATTCTCCAATTTTAGAGATCAGTCTGATTTTATTAGCTTCAGTCAGAGTTTCCACAGATCCTTAAAAAAAGCCTTAAAAGGCACTGAACTACCTTAAAACTTCAAATAAAAGCCCAGTCCCTTTTATTCACGCGCCGTGGCTCCACACTCTGACAGATAAAGGCCTGTCTCTATTTTTTCAGGTTTGGTTTGTGTGAAAACGGTCTTAAATTTAATTTTGAGTGAAAAAACGTTTAAAAAGCCTTGACCCTGATCTGCCTTCAGCTGCAGGAGCCCTGTGCAGTGTTCAGGATCTGCAGTCTGACGCTCTCCTCGCCTCCTTCTCTCCTCGCCTCCTTCTCTCCTCATCTCCTTCTCTCCTCATCTCCTTCTCTCCTCGCCTCCTTCTCTCCTCATCTCCTTCTCTCCTCGTCTCCTTCCCTCCTCACAGTAAATCAGACAGCAGGTGGCGCTGTGCTCGGCCCATTTCCACCATCTTGTGCGTTCACCAGCGGCGCTGCCAACCAGCGAACTGCAACGGACACGGAGACTGTGTGGACGGACGCTGTCGGTGTCAGGAGGGCTGGCAGGGCGCCGCCTGCGACTCTCTGGTGTGTCAGCCGCCAGCCTGCGGCCCGCACGGCGTCTGCACCGCCGGTAAGTGAAGAGAAAAATCATGGAAATGTGTTGTGTCTAATAAATTAAAAGACATCAATATAACGAAACAGTGAATTTTTAAAAAATAGTTGCTTAATATGTTGAAAGCATTCAAACATTTTGGGAAATTTATTTCATTTATTCATTTATTTTTAATTTGGCGAGTTTTAGGAAAAAAAGTAAAACATTTTGATCATTTTTTTTCCTTTCTTTTTACTTTTTTTGGGCAATTTTTAAAATTGAACTTTTAAGCAATTTTTTCATCTTTATTAGTAGTTTCTAGCAGTTATTTGTTCTTTCAGATGTTGCTGTAGTTATGACTCCAGCATGTTAGACGTTTTCCTGAGCATGTGCCAACGAGCAAGATAATGAAAACAGCATAATAAGTATTATACATTAAATATCATTCATGTAACATAACAGTGAATTTATTTTCTGCAGCTGACGACGTAACGTAGTTTTAACTTGTGTCGATGTGTGACGTTGTTTTGTTTGTTTTTTGTTCATCATTAAAGTTTCTTTATTCTCATAATAAAGCTAAGATGGCGCCGTGAGAGTGGCAGCCTGTTGCAGCAGCTCTTTGAACGTGTCTTTTTTTTTTTTTTTTTATTGTTTTTATAGTGTTTTATAGTGTTTTATTGTATTCTATTTTTATATATTTATGTTTATTTCTATCTTCTATTATTCTTCTTATTTTTCTGTGTATGTCTCTGTATGTCTTACGTGCCAAGCTGCTGTGACAAATAAATTTCCCTCCGGGGATCAATAAAGTCGTCTAAGTCTAAGTAAGTCTCTCCGCGTTCGTCTCTCCTTCATGTCTGCCCAACAGACAAACCAGTTTTTAAGGGAGAGGCACGGAACTTAAAACTGTTTTTTTTCTTTTGTTTTGTGCTTTCCTTTGTGAAATGGGGAAATTTTTTTTACCTCTTTTTAAATATTTTTTGGCCACTTATTTTTTCTTTAAAAATTTTTGGCGATTTGTAGAGAAACCTTAAAAATTGGGGATATCTGAGCTTTCATGTGTTCTTGTTGTGTGCAGATGGTTGTGTCTGTGATGCTGGATGGAGAGGAAAGAACTGCAGCCTGGGTAATCACACACACACACACACACACCCACACACACACACACACACACACACACACACACACACACACACACACTCTAACTTTGACCTTAACCTAAACACAAATGGTTTTACCAGCATTTAAAATGGCATTTTGGTGCAAAATCAGTCAGTTTCAATGTAATTGCTGAAAACTGCAGAAACTGTCTAAATCAATTCCAACATAAATTTGCACTGTTGACTTTTCTTCCCCCACAGACAGAACGGAGAGTCGGAGCTGTCAGTATATAAAACTAAGGGTGGGAATCACAGGGCAACTCATAGCACGAAACCACCACAGTACTTGGCCCATAGTAACGATATCTTGATACTATCAAGATATCGTGATTCTCTGATAATCGATATATTGCAAGAAATCTCTGATACATCATGATATTTGACTAAAGACGGAAAAATACCCCTCAAAAGGCATTCTGTGTTTATTCTCTGCACTAATATTTAATAAGACTTATCATGATTTTAATTTATTTATTTATGTGTTTATAACAAATTCATTATACCTCTTAAGTACTGTTTTACGTATCCAGTAGGTGCTGAGCTCTGTGCTTGTTTAACAATGACATTAAAGGACTTTTGATTTTGACTTTTGATGCCAGTGTATCAATTATGTCTCTCAAGGGGAAGTCTTGCAATATATTGCGTAGAGCTGGGAGAAAAAACGATAACAATATCAATCGCGATATAACTTTTCCTCGATTGAAATATGAGACGTAGTGAGACATGTCCAACAGCCCGCTCCAGTGCGGACATGTCCAACAGCCCGCTCCAGTGCGGACATGTGCAACAGTCCGCTCCAGCGTGGACATGTCCAACAGCCCGCTCCAGCGTGGACGTGCAACAGTCCGCTCTGACTGGAGCAAACTGTCTTACAAACTGTCTCGCTCCTGTGAGATTTTACAACACATGTCGTTGCATGCCACCAATTACATGGAGGTGGCTGTTAATAGCGCCCATATTACTGTTTCATCACATTTACCTGTAGAACAGGCATCACCAACGAGCGGACCGCGGTCCTCCAGTTGGTGATGCCTGTTCTACAGTATATTTGTCATGTTCAGTGTCTGACAGAAAATAAATATTTACACCTAAATTAACCTTATGATATCTTCATATTTCACTGAGGAGTCAAAGGAACCTTTAAGCTCGACAGAAATGCTGATTTGATTTAAGTCATGATATATAGTGATATCGACTGATATGGAAAAAATGATCATTATAAAACTTTTTTTCATACTGCCCAGCCCTAATATTGTGTTATCAGTATTTTGTCCCAACCCAAATATAACCAAAAACTTGGTTAGTTAGTTGTTTGGCCTAGGTTTGATTTCAACTTGTGACTGTCCTATCAAAAAAGACAAAAAAAGGCCCCAAATAATCAGGAAAAACTGATTCTTTTGTTGACAGATGAGAATTTGAAGGATTTCTTTATTGTGTATTTGTCCCAGCTGTCTGCAGCAGGTGTATTTCCTCTCTGATTTCTCCTGTTATTGACAGATTGCCTCCCGGGTTTCTATGGTGACGGCTGCAATCAAACTTGCGCCTGTGTCAACGGCGGCTCCTGCGACCCCGTCCATGGCCGCTGCACCTGCCCCTCTGGTTTCCACGGCAACACCTGTGAACAAGGTAGAACGATGTTATGCTGTAATGTGACCGGTTATGCCGAATGTTTCAATATTAAATGTGCGGCTCTGTGTCAGTGTGTCCGCTGGGGTTCTTCGGTCCGTCCTGCGCTCAGGAGTGTCACTGTGACGACCGCTGCCCATGTGACCCGCAGACAGGAAGCTGTAACGCCACGCTGCCAGCAGAGACCAGCCACACCTTACACACAGGTACACACACACATTTACACTCTCAGACCACCGTTTCACACACACTCATTTATTTATACCATCAACACATCTGCATCCACACGTAGATTTGTATAATATTTCGAACGATACAAGTCTGCGTGATATTAAAGCAGAGCCCTAAAGGGTTAATATATGTGTCCTTGTATGCAATATTTGTATCTGGACATAAATAACTTGTTAAACTGTGTGTGTGTGTGTGTGTGTGTGTTTAGTAAATGTTTGCACAGAGCAGAAGTAAAAACAGTTGAGTCTTTGTTGCCGGCTGTCCAAACAGCAGTTCTGTATCGACTCAACTGGGAGGACTGGAAATGTTACTCATCTGCACGTCAGCTCCCAGAACTGTGTGACTCTTATTCTGTTTAATATTTCACAAAGAGACACACACACACACACTCACACAGGCAGTAGACTCCATGAGAAGAGTGCAACACAACAAAACACACCAACCAAGATTTGGTGAATATTCTGTCTGCTGAGGGGCCGATGTTAACAGGACGTTCAAAGTTTGGCGGCTCGCCCAGCACCTGCTCATGTGTGCTTACAACTTTTCTCTGATTGGTTAACGCGTGCTCACCTTTTTCTGATGCAGACGTTCAGGAAAAATGTGTTTTTACGACGGGCCTCTGACTGCGGCGGTCGACGTAAAAACTTGTGTCACCAGTGTTTAGTTTTCTTATTTCTGCGGAAATCTTAAACACTGAAGCTGCGAGCTTTACCTCCTGATGGCAAACAGTGACGTTTTCATCCAGACCTTCTCCTTCTCTTCACAGCTGGACGGTGTCTTGCCAAACAGATGTTTACGTCTTGGAGACGGGACGCAGAAGCTCGCCGAGAGCAGCCTCATCTGACAGAGTGAGTGTCAAAGGTCACACAAACATTTGAACTTTTCACCTCTGCCCTCCAGAGCTGTCTGCTATCCATCTCTGTGTGAATAATATCAGATCATAAAATCAGAGACGGATCTCTTGATACGTGCCTTCTCCCGGCGATGTGTGACACTTTAACCCTGTAAATTGGACCCGTTGCTAAATAAAAAAAGACCGTGATGTTGAGAAGATCCGATATTACGGGTTCTTTAACTGTTAACTGTTTAACATTTCGGTGCTTTTTAGTGTTCCTACAGTCCTGGAAAACCTGGAACAGACATTGAATTTCACGTTTCACATTTTCTGGAACTGAAAAATCACTGAAAGTTTGGGAAAATAAATTATATTTATATTTAGAAAATACTTTGTTTTTGGTCACTTTCAAAAAAATGTTTTTCTTTTTTTAAAACATTTTTAGACAGTTTTACAGAATTTTTTAAAAACCTTTTGGATTTTTTTTTTCAGAAAGAAAATGGATTTGGAAAGTTACCTTTCTTTAAAAAAAATTGTGTTTTTTTTAATTTTTGGCAAGTTTTACAGAAATATAAAAAAAGAAGTCAATTTTTTGGGGGGGGACGATTTTTAAAGAAGAAATGGGTTTTTTTCTTCTTCAGCTCCCTTTTTGTTTATTTTTAGCAATTTTTAAGTAAACTGAAAAACGGATTTTTTTCTCAATGAAAACAGGTTTGGAGTCTTATATTTTCTTTTTTTTAAAAAAAGTCAACTTTTTCTTAATAAAATTTTAGGGAATTTTTATTAATTTTTTCTTAAAAAATGTGATTTTAAGTTAAAGTTAGATAAGGTTTATTTTTGAAACAAATAGTGTTTGGAAGGCCTATTTTCTTTTTTAAAAAAATAGTGTTTTTTTTAAAAGATATTTTTATGGGTAGTTTTTGGCATTTTTTTAGTCTTTAAAATTCTGCTGTAGATGACTTCAGCATGTTAGACATATACCAACGAGTGACAGGAAAGAGCATATTGGTTTATTAGCTGTGTCTGTAGCTTGGTCTGTGTGTGATGAACAGTTGGCAGAAACAAAGATTTTCCCTCAGAGGTTGAAAATGTGAGCTGAGGTGTGAAATGGTCCCATCTGTCAGCTAAACGGCGCTCAGCTCGTCTCCTCTTCCCGCCTCTCTCTGAAGACAAACTGAAAAATGTGTTAAATGTTTTGAGATTTATTTTGAGTGGCATTTTTTTGCGAGATGATGAGAAATCACAAAGAGCGGTGCCACATTTCACAGTCTGCCGTCAGACATTTAGCAGGGAATAATGAGCTGAGTGCTCTGCTCCGCCAGACGGCGTCCAGTTAAACCGATAAAATAAAAAAATAAATGAATGAAAATAAATTAATGAAAATGTAGCCTGGTGTCCAGTTAAACAGATGAAATAATAAATAAAATAAATTAGATTAAATTAATAAAAATGCAGCGCGGCATCCGGCTCCTCGTCTCTGCTCCGCATGGAAACCAGAGAAAAATGCTCAGACGCATTCATTAGCCTCCTTACCTTTCACATGCAAGTTAGGGATTGTTAGCTGTTGCTATGGTTACTGGATGGCGCTTTGTCAGCCGGCGCTGCAGTCACAGATGGAGGAAAGCACTGAGGTTTTCAACGTCATCTGTTTTATTTTACCCAAAGAGGGAAACACTTTAATTATCACTTGATGTGGTGTTTGTAATTTGTGATGTGCTGCTGTGTGCAGCATTTTATTCTGTGTTGTGTGTGTGATGTGCTTTTTTCTCAAGTTTTGTTATATTGTGTCCTCTTCTTTATATCACTTTATATCATGTGCTGCTGTGTATTTGTCTTGTTTTTGTCTTTTCCCTTTTCTTTCTTGTACAGCTTATATTATCATCATATCATCATATTATCATATCATCATGTTATCATATCATCATTTTATCATATCATCATGTTATCATATCATCATATCATGTTATCATATCATCATATCATCATGTTATATCATCATGTTATCATATCATCATATCATCATGTTATATCATCATGTTATCATATCATCATATCATCATATTATCATATCATCATGTTATCATATCATCATATCATCATGTTATATCATCAT
>NW_024627260.1:0-3406 GCF_008729295.1 Plectropomus leopardus | reverse complement strand
TTATCAATTTTTGCAAGTGCCGTCTCTGTACTATGATGAACTCTGAAACCTGACTGAAAGTCCTCGAATAAACTATTATCTTGGAGAAAGTCACAGAGATGAGCTTCCCTGAGACAGTTTCTGACAGTTTGGACAAAAATTCTTTGGTTATGCAAACCGATTGTTGCAGCAGCTGTCCGGGTGGCTGGTCTCAGACGATCTTGGAGGTGAACATGGATGTGGAGGTCCTGGGCTGGTGTGGTTACACGTGGTCAGCGGTTGTGAGGCCGGTTGATGTACTGCCAAATTGTCTGAAGCTCTGGTGGATATTCCTGCAGTCAGCATGCCAATTGCATGCTCCCTCAAAACTTGCGACATATGTGGCATTGTGCTGTGTGAAAAAACTGAACATTTCAGAGTGGCCTTTTATTGTGGCCAGCCTAAGGCACACTTGTGCAATAATCATGCTGTCTAATCAGCATTTTGATATGCCACACCTGTGAGGTGGGATGGATTATCTCGGCAAAGGAGAAGTGCTTACTAACACAGATTTAGACAGATTTGTGAATAATATTTGAAAAAATGTGCCTTTTGTGTATACAGAAAATGTTTTAGATCTTTGAGTTGATTGGGAGCAAAAACCAAAGTGTTGTGTTTATATTTTTTGTTCAGAGAGTATTCATTTTAACAGAGTTGATCCTCACGGCTGAGTTTAGTGGGAGCAGTGACCAGCATTCAAAGTCTTCTAGCTAAACAAGGTGTAAAATTGGCCTTAAAGATAATTTTCTCTTAACTTAAATTCTGAGATACTTAAAATCATGTAGTGATACTTTAAATGGGAAATTGCGTAAAGGGTATTTGCAGCTGCATTTTGAGGAAATAGCTTACTTTTGCCTAAATTAAGTTTGTATAATAATATGAAACTGAATGATTTCAATGTGGCAAGAGCAGCAGCAACAGATACAGATAGCTTTGAAATGTACAAAAGATGATCATCTGCATAAAGAGATAGACCCTCTGTGCTATTCTTGATTACTTCAGTAATATGGAGGTTGGAGTAAAGTGCAGCAGCGCGGGACTAAATGACAACAGCGAAAAGCAGCAGGCTCAAAGGGCAACCTTGTCTAGTGGACCTATAGAGAGGAGAACATTATGTTATTTGTTCTAACTGAGGTTTGATGAAAGGAGTAAAGTCATTTAACCCAGGTGATAAACTTTTTGCCACAGTCAAATTTATCTGAAGAATAGAAGAGATGGCCCCACTCAACACAGTCAAAAGCTTTTTCAGCGTCCATTGACATTAATGTCTCTGGAGCTGTGGAGGTAGAAGGATTAAACATTTTGTTAAAAAACGTCTTAAATTAAAATAGGAAAGTTTATTTTGAAAGAAACCTGTTGGATCGTGGGTGATGATAAACTGAAGAGTGGACTCAGAAGTTTGATCCAGAATCCAGAAGTTTGGATAGTATTTCAAAGTTGACATTCAGCAGACTGATAGGACAAAATGAGGCACAGGATAGAGGGTCCTTCCTCTTTTTCAAAATTAGAGAGCTTGAGGTCTGAGTGAAGGTCTAGGGCAATTTGACAGTCACAAATGATTTATTAAACATATCAGTTAAAGTAGGGGCTACTTTATTTAAAAAGTTGCTGTGGAACTCAATAGAATAACCAGACTGCATGGATTTAGCTGCTGCAGTAAGTTCTTTAACACTAATGTCTTTGTCCAAATCATCAGCAATGTCAGAGTGAACAGTTGCAATATCAAGTGCATTAAAAATACTATCCAACTGTGAAGAATCAGCTGAGTTTTCAGAAGTATACCATGACATGTACAAATCCTTAAACTCATTATTAATTTTCATAGGATCAGTTGTTAAGCCTAAAGAGGTTTGAATTTGGGGAATTTGGTACGATGATAAAGTTTGTCGCAGTTGATGGGCCAGTAATCTGCTGGTCTTGTCCCCATTCTTGTAGTAAGTATACCTGGATTTCATTAACATTTTTGTAATGTGATCCGTAGCTAAAGCCTTACGCTTGGCTTGCAACAAGAGGCGTCCTTGTATAGAGCTGGAGAGGGTGCCGTGACATAAATTGTGTCCAACTGTGCAATGTGTTTTGTTAATTCAACAAGTTTTTCCCTCATAATCTTCCACTCATAAGTACTGTAAGGAATTATTACACCACTGTTTCCCACAAGACTGATGCAAACACTAAAAAAAAAAAAACATCTTTGAAATGTTTTGAAATAAACTCCACAAAGTCCTCATTCAAAAGTAAACGGTGTCAGGGGCACAATTCATATCAGATCCTTTAAAATGTATTTCCATTCTAGTAACTAGGGCATGGTCAGAAATGTAACGCCCTTTAGTTGCACACACAGAGTAATCCCCAATTTTTCCAGTTTAACCATGTTAAACTATACCAGTTGAGCTTATGTTTGTATTGTGTTGTAGTTCCTTATTTTCACCAGCAGAGGGCACATCAGTCACACACACAGCGCCACTCGCGGTCTGAGTTCCCTTGTTTTTTTTGCTTGTTTTTCCTTTCCTTCCCTTCACTGATGCTGATGAGAACAGACAGGCTGTTGGACTGTTGGACGTGCTGACGTGCTGACGTACTGCGGGTAAGCGTGTTACATCACTTCCGGTGTATCTTGTCTGTGTCTCTGGTAGCGTCTCTGAGCTGCTCCTATGAGCGATCCTCAGCTAATCTTCTAACTTGTTCCTTACTTCGGCTGCTCTTATCTATCTGTGACTGAAAACTCACATAAGTTTTACTTAATCACTCACAGCTGTCTCCTCCTTTCAGCAGTTTTTCCTGTGTATTCGCAACCGCTCTCTCACTGTTAGCCGGTTAGCTTCGTTAGCATTAGCTCTGGTTAGCAATGGCTTCTCCCTGCTCCTCTCCCTCTTCTGCTCTCTCCTGCTCAGTGTGTCAGATGTTTAGTTACTCCTCTGCCTCCTTCAGTGTTAGTGGTACCTGTAACAAGTGTAGTTTATTTGCTGCGCTGGAGGCGAGGCTTAGCGATCTGGAAGCGCGGCTCCGCACCGTGGATAATCCCTCTGTAGCTGCGATAGTTAGCGAGCTCCCTGTAGCCGGTGCGGACCGACATAGCGTAGCCTCTGCTAGCCGTCCCCCGGCAACCCCCGTGCAGCCGGGAGGCTGGGTGACTGTCCGAGCGAAGCATAGTAAGCCGAAGCCTGCGGTACACCACCCACCCCCCCTTCACGTTTCAAATAAGTATGCCCCTCTCAACCACACACCGACCGAGGACACAACCCTGGTCATTGGTAGCTTTATTTTGCGAAACGTGAAGTTAGTGACACCAGCGGCCATAGTCAAATGTATCCCTGGGGCCAGAGCGGGCGACGTCGAGTCAAATTTGAAGCTGCTGGCTAAGGCTAAACGTAAATACAGTAAGATTGTT
>NW_024627259.1:0-1119 GCF_008729295.1 Plectropomus leopardus | reverse complement strand
ACAAAAATGGCCAAAAACACCATAAAAAAGCATTTTAAAAAAAAACGTCTCAAAAAGCAACACTATAGTATGGGACTAAAAATTAAAACATGAAATGTCAACAAAACAGTTGAAAACCACATTAAACCTCATAAAATACTACACAGAGACACACCATAGCATAGGATGCTGTAAAAATGTCCAAACGCACCATAACATGTGAAACGACCCAAAATGTAATACTATAGTATAGCAAAAAATGTCAAAATATGCCATGTCAAAAAAACAGCTTAAAACCACATGAAAGAGCATTTTATAGCTTGTAGAGACATGTTGTCGAACATAAGGCCAAAAACATCATGATATAACATGTCAAAAAAATTGTTGAAAACGCCTCGGGGGTGTATCTTCAAAAACATCAAATTTTGATCTTTTAAAAACTGGTTGAAAACACTATAATATAGGTTGTAGAGACACATCATAGTATAGTGTTTTGAAGAAAAAAAAGCCAAAAACATTATTGTCTTGGAGCTTCAGCTCTCCTCATTAAGAGTCTTTTTCTCCCACCTTACTTAGACAATATAATCGAACGCCACCTCAAACCTGAGAGTGGCTTGTTAGAGAGGTACGATGTCTTTTTCTTTAACTGAGTGATGGATACCCAAAGGTGTTTACTTTCACAGTTGACCAAACCAGGAGATAAAACCCCTACCACTCGGGCCAAGGGAGCGTCTCCAGTCCGTTCTCTCTTGGGGGTTCCAGGGCAGCTCTGGGAGTACCTCTGGTGCTCCCCACCCTTGGTTTTTTGTGGGTTTTTATTCACTTTTGGACAAAACCAGGTAGGAAACCTGTTTCTTTTTTTTTTGTTTGGTCTTTTTTAGCCACTCACCAAGATTCTCAGAAGGATGAAATGCAAACACCCAAGGATGGTTGAAAAGGTTAAAACTGCTCGAGGCAGGCTTTATTCAAAGATAAAAATTTCACAGGTGTAAATCAAAAGTAACAGTTACCTCACTCCCTTTTCCAGGAGCTACATGTTAGGTCTAACACAAGGTCTGAGCAAGATGAAGCAGGAGCACAAAAAGCCCCAACAATTTTACACTATGGTCTGCTGTTCCTCTTTACCTGGAGGTCCAGTTC
>NW_024627258.1:0-2665 GCF_008729295.1 Plectropomus leopardus | reverse complement strand
CATAATAACAATAATAAAAATAATAATAATGATAATGAGGATGATAATAATAAATAAAAATAGCATATATATCATAAGAATATTTTTTTTGTGTGTGCTGCGTTTCGAATCTGAGCAAATTATTTTGATTTCTTTCGAAAACATGAGAAAAAAGCTTGAAAAAACTGACCAGATTTGAAAAAAAAGAGTTTAAAATCTATGGGAAAAGCTGTGCGTCTCTTTTTTGTTTTTCGTGACGCGTTTTTTGTCTTTCCTCTGTTTTCTCGACCAGCTCGTGAAGCCAAAGTACCGCTCGCTGTCGTACCCGTACCTGCTGCCCAAATCTCACACCACGGCTGCAGAGCAGCGATACCAAGTCCCCAACTGCATCCCCACCAAAGTGCAGGTCGGTACTGAAGGAGTTAAATGTGTTCAGGTCACTCAGCGTTAAATACCAGTTTCTACTTTCCATAAACACTTACATTTTTGGGTTGTCCGTCCTCTTGTTGTCCACTTAGTTGTTTTTTTTTATATATATGTTAATTCAATATTTATTTTTTCCTTTTAATCTTCCTTTTTTTCAGTAAATAATGAGGAAAAATAGATGTTTCATTTTGAGTCTGTGGGTGTATATTTAATCATAGTATCGCTTTAAATGAATAAAGCCAGTTGATTAAAATTCAGTGACTTATGGAGAAGGGGTGGGATTAAATGTGTTTTTTACCTCTCACTCCTTTCAAATATGTAAAGCAAATTATTTTGTGTTTGAATATTTTTTGCTTTATGTTTTGTCTGTTTTTGCATATTTTCTCTGTTTCCTTTTTAAACGTTCGAAATAAATTAAATCAAAACCAAATAACTTTGGAAACGTGAGAAAAACAAAGTTTTCTTCACATATTCAGCCTGACGTGGTGAATATCTGATGTACAAATGGTTACTTTAAAGGTTAGATATTCTTTTTAAGTACTGAATATTCTAGTAAAACTCTTTGCTTTCCTCTTGTTAAGTTTAAACATTTTCCTTTTGGTGTAAAACCATAAATTTAATTTCTGAAATGCTATCTGCAAGCCAAGTTCAGCTGGGCGAATACTGAAAAGTACACACAGTATGGAGAATAAAAACATTTACTTTCTCCTCTGCAGTGTTGAAACGAGGTAAACAAACGAGGTAAACATTTATTCCGAGACGAAACTCGATCCGACTTTTCTCTTTGCAGAGTTCAAGCTTTTTGTTTGCACATTTTTTCTTCTGTCATTCGTCTTCGTGTCCCTCAGATCCTCCGCTCGTCCGCCGACTGGTCCGCCGGCATCAAATACCACGAGGAGTCCATCCACAACGCCTACGTCCACGTCATCCAGAACAGCAAACACTTCATCTACATAGAGGTACTTAACCCTTTGAACCCCGGAGCAACATCACTTTTCTGAGTTCAGATGCCTTTTACAAGCGTTTAACCCTTTGAGCCCTGACCTAATAGGTCTCCACCCCACACACACACACACACACACACACACACACACACACACACACACACAAACATGAGGAAAAAGGTGCCCTGGCAAGAAATTACTGAGTTTGATTTTTTTTTTAACCCAGAAAATCATCTAAAATACACGAATATTGAAATATATGCTATAATTATACAGTATATTTAAAATTACTTTGCAGAATTATTAGAATTGATTTTTTTATTTTTATTTTTTGGCTTTTTATTGTTATTTTTGTATGGTTGGTTGATTTTTAATTTTTTTTTTAATTTATTTTTGTACTTTATTGTAATTGTTGATCTTTTTGTGGTTGTTATTTACTTTCTATTTTTGTTTGGTTGGTTGATTTTTTTTAATCTTGTAAATAGGACCCCACTCCACCCACTCATCTTCTGGAAACCCTGAATTATAAATATTTTTAACCCTTTTTAAAAGTTTTTTGTTATTGTTTTTTACTTTTTTTTACTGTCTGTGTTTGTTCTGTTGGCTGATTTTTTTTATATTAATCTGGATAGTGTAAGTTAAATAAAAGTGTGTAATGTGCTGATTCTTGAGCCATATTACACACTTTGTACTTTGCATTAAATGTGAATTTCTTAGATCAAGAAAAATATTGGAAGATTGAATTCTTACTACATGTAAATGACATTTTTTCTCCCCCATATTCCAAAATATCAAAATAAAAAAAGGCGATAAAAACAACAGTCCCGTTGTGGTGTCGCTGCGTTTGCAGCGTTCAGGTTGTATTTTGTAGTTTATGAATATAAAGTGAGATCAGAACAAATAAAAGTGTATTTGTCTTTCAGAATCAGTTCTTCATCAGCTGTGCAGACAACCGACACGTTTTCAACAAGATAGGAGACGCGATTGCAGAGCGCATCATCAGAGCGTACAGGTAACACACACACACACACACACACACACACACACACACACAAATACGAAATTAGATTAACACACACTTTGTAAACTGTGGCTGCTGTGTGTATTTGGCCTTACACACATCGTCTTTGTGTGTGTGCACTCGAGCTTATCTTGAAACAATTTCCCAGAAACACACACACACACACACACACACACACACACACAATATTTATGTTTCTTCCAGAGAACTAATTTCATGGTTAAGATTTATTTGAATATTTTTCCTTTTAAGGTTCTCTCTTTCTCTCTGTGTGTAATATATTTTGGATATCAGA